>NC_134825.1:2178769-2478769 GCF_004210375.1 Tachypleus tridentatus | reverse complement strand
GTTTTGATACAAAGCTGTAATAAAAATAAACTGCTAACAGCTCACCTCTTTGCATTTGCAGGATTGGTTGGTTGATTTGGTGTTTTATGGCACAAAGCAGCTAGGCTATCTGTGCCAAACATCCAGTAAAAAGTTAAAATTAAATTTAGTAAAATTTATAAAAGTAAATTAAGGAAAAACAAAAAATTTAATAACAAACATAAATAGCATAAAACCAATGTTTATATCTAGTCTACAGCAGTGAGAGAAAAATGACAGTAATACAAGTTGTAAAGGACATTCTGCAGCATAATTGTAATTATGCTAACTCAGCAGGATGACTAATGGATAAGTTCAAAAATAAGTGTTAGTCACCTGAAGTTGGCCTTTCCAGTCCTGGTTTCAAGTTATTTGACATTACGGCCATTTTCTAATTTAAAATCGAACTAGATGGACTGTGATTCTTAAAAGGGTATCACATTAAAAAAGGTCTAATGTATAAAATAAAAAACTTAAATGGCATTAAAAAGATTAATGGTCTTTAAAAACTAAAAACATTTCTAAAATGGACAGTGTCACCATCACCAATAATACTGTCTAATGTTATAGATAAACCTCGGGACATAACATGATTAAAATGGTGCCGTTGTTGACAGTCACAACAACAGCAAGACAGTAAAATGTGGCTTATTTTGCCCTGAGTGTTACACAGACAACACATTGGTGCATCAGTTCCAGATAAAAGAAAACATACGAGTTAAAAAAAACTGCACAGTCTAGTTAGAACAATTTTCCGATCCTTACAGAAGCAAGACGGCCAAAATCCAATATAGGGTTTTATTTGGAAAAGCTTGTTTTCTCACTGTTCACTCCAAGTCAACCACCAGCTGGCACAGAGCTCTGCCTCAAATACAGGACCATAGTCCATGTATGGAACAGGCACAGCAATGATAGCACCAGAGCAGATAGATTTAGCTGCAATGTCTGTGGGTTCGTTCCCTCAAATACCAACGTGGCCCGGAATCCAGAAAAACTGGATAGAAGTAGATGTTAAAGACAAATGGGCCAGTCACTTTTGAATATCAGCAGGAACAGGGTGTGAACTAGCACCTCGAAAGGAAAGGGGTGATCGCTATGCCCAAGTCTTGATAACTAAGAAGGTGGAGGAACAAGCAGAAGTGCTTGAGACCCAGCAAAAGATTTCACCTAGAGTATCGGCAATGCTCTGGGCATCAGCTACTTCCTGGCCATCAGAGAGCAAGATTGAGAGGGGGACAGAATTATATTGCCCACTGACCTTTCCAATCTTGTCCCATATGACTTTGTAACTGGTGATAGAAGATATACTGGTTGTGAACTTAATTCAAGATTCCTTCTGGCTTTGACATCATAGTGATACGACTTGAGTGTGGGATACCAACAAATAGTATCCCAGGCCTGCTTTTAAGCCTTCTGTGCCATATGGCAGGCAGGATTCCACCACATACAAGTATATCATGGAAAATATGTCAAGATTTTAGGAATACATTGAGCAGCTGCTTGTATAATACAGTCAGTTACTGCTGCCACACAGTCATCAATTGATGGCATACAGATGATGGCAGGATCAAGTTCTGCAACAGCAGTAAAAGAGGCCCAGTTTGCGGGATCCAGCTTCCACCAGGGCATGTGGGTCAGGTGGCATCAACCACAATCAGTCTCTTTCACAATTATAGGAAAATTATCACGGCCTTGTGGATAATTGTCAACCCTCCATAAAAAATGGGAGAATAATGAAGGGGAGCAAATTCTGAGATCAATAGCAGAAAAGGACTGATTAGGTGCATGAAAATATGTATAAGAACTGCTACTGAAAAGAGAAAGGTTGTGATCAGAAAGCATATGCTCCACAGAGCAACCCCTACTATCAATATCAGCACTTCCCCAGTGGGGATGATGTCCATTAAAGTCCCCCAGGATTAAAAAGAGAGATGGCAACTGTTTAATGGGAGCATCAAGGGATGATTAATCATAGGTCTTTCCAGGTGACAGGAAGAGAAAACAAACAGTGATGGTACGACCCAAGGAAACACAGATGGCTACGGCCTCCAAAGGTGTGTCAAGTGGCAAAGACAGGGTAGGCACATGCTGATCAACCAAACAGTGCCACCCCTCCATGCACTCATCCATCACACAGCCTGTCATTTCCATACAAAAAAAAAACTGCCAAAAGGTTACTGTATCAGCAGGTTGCAGAAATGTTTCATGCAAGGAAAAAAATACAGGATGGCAGGAAGCAATCAGTGTTTTGATGTCATCCAGATTAAAACGTAAACATCAACAGTTCCATTGTATCAAGGTGGCCATTCTTATTTAAGTGTAAGCAAATTGGGTGGAGAACTCTTGTGTTTACAACCATGTCTTTTTTCTTTACTGTCTTTATTCGAGGGAGGTCTATCTCCCTCCTTGGATCTTGCCCTGGGTCGATTGGGTAGGTCTTTGCTGTTGGAAGGAGGAGACTCCAGAGAATGAGGACATCAACAAATGATTGTTTTGCATCTTGGAGTGGGAGAGGAAGATGTATACGAGGAAATGCCTGTACCCAGAACTGAAGGAAGTGGATCTTAGGATTTGTTGGAATGTATGTAAGGGACAGAGATGGATGTTAAAGTTGATTCACCAATTTTTTTAATCATGGAGGTCAAAAGACTTTTCATTTGTTTTGAGAATGATTCTTTTGGAGGCACAGAGAGATCTGTCTGCACTCCCACTGTAGTTGTGGAACAAAGTGCAGCAGCATATGTCCGAGATGAAGTGGTGGACAGCAACTATCAAGCCTCAGGATAAGTAATGTTATGAATAGTTTTCAAATGCTGCACCTCTTTTTCTTCAAACCATTTAGAGCAAGAATGAAATTAGGACAAGTGATAGCCATTGCAATTGATGTAATGAGGGTCCTTCTCACACTCGTAGGCATCATGGTCCTTGTTACCACAACAAGCACATGTCAAGGAACCATGACATGATGTCCTTGAGTGACCGAACCGCTGACACTGGAAACATCGGAGAGGGTTTAAAATGTATGGCTGTATCCTGCAATTAAGTAACCTGCCTTGATAGTGACAGATGGACATGGTGATCTAAATGTCAGAACAAGGATATTAGTCAGCATCGTAATTCCATCTTTGCGAGTGGAGATACACCTCAGTGCAGAAACTCCTTGAGTGGAGAAACCATCAAGAATATCTGACTCTGGGATGTTCTTCAAATCCCTCTCAACAATAACTCCTCATGATGAATTCAAAGTAGTATGAGGTGTAACCTCAATAGGTATATCCCCAATTGCCTTTGAATGCAAGAGGAGTTCACTGTGTTGAGATGTGGATGTTTTCACCAGATCAAAGCTTCTTTACAGACTTTGGAGAGCCAGCAAGTCCCTCTAATCCCTTCTGAATGAAAAAAGGAGACATCTGCCATAAAACTTAGTCTGAAAGAAAATGTAATATAAGAAAATGAGGTACAACAGATGCTACAGATGTTGAAGATTACTGCTCAGAATCTTCAAGATGTAGTCATTTACCTATACATTGTTTTTCACTGTTTTATTAAGATTTTTAATTGGAGTATCCATAATGAAAAAAGGAAAATTTTGGTGCTCAATGACCCCACCCACCATGGAACCCTATAAGTGATGCACTACAATGTCAAACAAGGGCACTGAAGCAATGCAAGAATTTCATGAGCATGCCCAAACACTGGCATCAGATACAATGTGCACAACACCTGTTGAGAACATCCAACACTGGTACTTGGTTGACCCTAGCCCAAGTGGGTCAGCCAATTGATCCAAGGGGGGCCACTTCAAGGCTACCCATCTACAGGGATTCAAGGCCATAGTGGTCTGTTAGGGTTGGACCCCTCAACCACCAGGATCCTCTCCTCCCCTTCACAAGTTGCCATGCATGACAAACATGTGCATGGATGTTTAGATCCCAGAGAAGGTAAACTGAAAGAACAAAACCTTCCCTGGGAGATCCACTCACCACACACAGGAATCCACACCAAGGGGCAGCTGCAGGAAATATGGGAGAATAATAATTAGAAAAAGAGAAGAAAAAATTGCAGTGTAATGTAAACAAAGTGACATAAGAATTTCTTGGGTATCCACATTCCTGTCTGAATAATTTCATCTAAGTGACATTCGTGGCCTGAAGCAAGAAAAAGACATGAAACAATGAACTTGCTAGGAGATAACTTTAAACAGACAAAAAAATGGCTTCTCCCATATACAAGCCAGATGAGCTGTCTAATCCATCCAAAAGTCAACTGCTACACAAAGTATGGGACTGACAACCAAATGATAAGATGCTTAGTTTAAGGGGAGTCACAAAGAGAGTCACTTAATGAATGACCAATGAAGATAATGACTAGGTTTTAGTAAAGTAGTAGTAGTCTGTAAATAAAATCAGCATTTCCCTGTGAAAAATGTTTGTACGTAAAACCACCTTCATGACGTCACTTGCAAACTGTAAGAAGAAAAGTATCACAAGAATAATGATATGAGTAAAAGATGGCCAAAGGTTCAAATGAAGGACTTGTAAAAGTCCTGATAACTAAACTAGGGTTTGATTTGTTGGGAATCAAATAAAAAGGAAGACTGATAAGACAGGTCTTGAAGATGCTACAAGAACTGTAGAAAATAAAGTAGAATAGGCAGAAAAAGAAACAATGTCATTGACAATACTGCTTTGTATTCAGCAGTCATAGAAATGGACAGACCATACTCAAAAAGTAAACAAGATTAAGATTCAGATGACAGAATGATGTATAGACCAGTGTCAATAAACCAATCACCTGCATTGATAAGCCACAAAGGTGTACAGCAAAAAAATGGGCTACCCTGCAAAAAAATCAAGACAGACCTGTAAGGAACACAACAAAAGCCATGCACAAAGATAAAGCACTGGCATTTTATGGTTGAAAATAGATATCCAAGACTGAAGAAAGAGATACCTTCAAGAAAGAAGTAAAAGCTCCTAAATAATCATAAGGAAAAAAAAAAAAGAGTGAAGACCATGACTGAGCTTGTCAAATGAAACCAGCAAGGAGTGCTGCAAGTCAGAGATAGCACCTGGAAAGGAACTGAAGAGGAGAATGGTTAAATGGAAAGAGACAGCCAATCCTATCTCACAAAATCCACAAAGAATGAAACTGATAACCAAAAGAGTGGAAGCTTGGAATTGAGGAAAGTCACAAAGTCAGTAATCAGGAAGACTTTTCAAGACAGAACACCAAAGAATCTGAGGATACTTCTGCAGGAGGATCAAGTCTGTGAAAGACAACTGACTTCATTGCAGATGAACAACCAGGTGTTGCAATGATGACAATGACTATAAAAAGGGAGATATAGAGCAATAAAGTCCAGAGAATGATTACCTCACTGTCTATTGATGAAAGAAACAACACAAGATTTGAAAATGTGACAAGTGACCATAATAGTAGACCCATAGAAACATCAATATCATAGTGAATTGTGCTGAAGGAGGAATAATCATGGTGTAATGTACTCACATGACTACTAATTTATATGTTTATCACATAACAGTTTTGTCTTAAGCATACAGGAAATTGATAAATCTATTTTAACAGATTTATTAGATCTGTTTATGTGACTCTTACTTCAGTGCAACAGTTTTCTCATAGGAATAAGTGTATATAAAACATACCTGTTTTGAAATGACCGTCCACCAATGTTGTCACTGTAATAATTAAAAACAGCTGCATATTTTTCTCGACTCCATTCCAATGTCATCTGAAAAAAGATGTACCAAGGAACACAATTACACAACTCTGTGTAAATGACAAATTAACCACATAATATATTAAGAATTTTCTCTTATTGCACTATTACCTCAAACTCAAATACCAAACACTAATTGAAATTATGTATTTATTATCAATTACTAATATAAATGAAAATAACAATACAACTCTAAATAACACTAAATTATGTATTCCATCTCTCTCAATGAAAACTGTTGCGACACATTTGCTATAGTGCAAATTACCGAACAAAAACTGTTGTGACACATTTGCTACAGTCCAAATAACTGAACCAAAACTGTTACAACACAGTTGCTTCAGTCCAAATCACCAAATAAAAACTGTTGTAATACATTTGATACAGTCCAAATTACTGAATGGTTATTTTTTTTTATAATAGTTTCTGTAGCCATCTTATTTTTAGAAAAGAAAATCCAAACAAAAGTTACTGACATACACAAAGGTACATTTTCTTTTACTCACTAGCTTACTGAACCACATTTATCATTAATTTCACTAATTCGTATGTTTGACATCAGAGCTAAACATTAATCTAATAAATATTATAGCTTATTCAGTACATTATTCCAACTTAGGACCTGTATTGTCACATACACTTATAAACAATGCACAGATTAACTAGTCAGGTATCTCAGAAACTTATGATAATTCCAGTATCTAACTAATGTTAGATTTTGTACAAAATCTATAAGAGGACACAAAGCTGGCAACAAATAAATAGTAAGGTGGATAACGTCACATTGTGGCAGATAATCTGTGTAAAGTTGGGAAATGAATAGCACATTTACAAAATTATTTAAATGGCTGAAAATTAGTGTATGCTAATACTTCATAAAAATGTGATAGTAAAGGAAGATGTTCTTCAAAAGTTTTAACTCCAAATAATTCACAAAGAGGTGATAGTAAAGAAAGATGTTCTTCAAAGGTTTTAACTCCTAACTCATCAAGATGATACAACTGTATTCAAAGCATTGGTTCTTTTATCCAGCACAAGTTCACACAGAACCATTTAACTATCTTCATAATATTCCTTTTTATCCACAATGCACTTCATACACTAAAAGTTTCTTCCAGGGTCCTTGTACACTGAGAGAACAGTGACTGCCATGTTTCATTTGCCTGAGCAGCATTAGATATTTCAGAACAAAGCAAACCAATAAATTATTCGAGCTGTTGAAATGTCTCCCGTGAACTCTATAGAGCACGCTAAGAAATTCAAATGAAGATGTCACATCACAAAGTTCCTAAACATCTCCTACAGTGCTTCCCCTCCCCTAAAAAAAAATGTAAAATCACAAACAGTTAATTGATAAAAACAAGTGAATTATCTTTGATCAGCCCATGTTTGAAGTAACGTGTGTGTTTTTTTCAGCAAAGCCAAAATGGGCTATCTGCTAAGCCAACCGAGGGGAATCAAACCTCTGATTTTAGCATTGTAAATCCGTAGACTTACCGCTGTAGTAGTGGGGGGCTTGAAGTAATGAGGTAGACAGGAGTACGTTGGTAATGCTTGTCAGCACCAAATGCCAGCCAGTTTAAACACAAGTGGGTTGAACAGGTGGGCCACAGCATGTATAATAACATATGTTCTTATGAGGTACTAGTTGTAAACTGTAACATCCTTGTATCAGCCTCTTTATGAATCAATACCAGTTTATGCCTTATGCTGATAAGATGTTAACACATTATCAAATTGAGTAACATGTAACTAATTACTGCCAAAATCAATCATTTACAGTTTATGAGCAAGGTAAAAAAAACAGTTCATGTTTGCTTTCACTATTGCATAGAAAAGCAGCCCAATATTTTGGAATGGTTGTTTTGTCAGAGACCTATCTAAAAAAGCCTTTCCCCTGACTTTCCCTTGTCTGTTCCTACATGCTAGTAGCAACATACTGTTCCAAAACATGTCCCACTTACGAAAAAGTTGCAACTTTATGAAGTTTGTGTCAGCATCTTCAACAACAATTCTAGCAATAGTTTGTATTTTTATAACTCCATCATCAAAATGTTATCCACTAAAATTTAGTGCTCACTGAAAATACTGAAGCTAAATGTTTGGAGAAGAAATATAAGGATAAAATTTGAGCCAATTATAAGTTTTCTCTAATGAAAAAGATGGTTCAGATTATCTTTAAGGGAAAACTGTTCTATGTTCTCATCTCATGCCTGGCAAGCAATAAAAAGGCATGAAAACAGGTAACAGTCTTTGTAAGGGTGATCTGGAATGCACAATTTATGCAAAACTATTAACCAGTGAGAGATTTTTCTTTGTGATGGTATCTATCATGGACCTCCCACTACATCAAATCCTTTCAGCTACAAATCCCTCTTACTTCATCTGACTCCGTTTCTTAGAAGTCCACATAAACTTAACAACACTTTCCAGCATAGCATTCTTGGTATCTAATTTCATGAGATTGTTATTACTGTTTCTTCAGAGACTGTTACCAGGCCCTTCTGGGAAACAATACGAGAGACCTATTCATGATGCGAGTTAGACTTTGCTCAGAGACTGTTCAGTTTCAAAACTCTTCTAGCCTCTGACTTAGCTAGCATCCAACTGTTATTATTGTCAGCAGGAGGATTTTCATATTTATTGATGTATTCAAGAGGTCAAAAGGATGGAGGAAAAAACTGTAGTTGAACTACAAGGTAAAAGTTGTCTTTACAAAATACATCATGCATGAACCTTGATATGTTTATTTTTAAGAGTCACTATATCTCTGCAGCATACTGGCACTAAGTGTGGATAATGTACCTAATCCTGGGCAAAGAATGACTGTGTCAGCTGAAGTTCTGTGACCAATATACCAATTCAAAAGCAGGTCTAGTTCTTTCAAACAGCTCTAGTAGTAAAACTGAAGATGTTGTTGTGTTTATCACCTATCAAAGTTGGGAGTGTCATCTGTTGTAAACTGAAACACATAAAAGTGTAACAAATATTCAGTGAGTACAGCATGTTCTATTTTCAGCAGAAACAGAAAGGAATGTTGTTACTTTGTTAAACTGACCTCAATCAAAGCTACAGATCTTCCACTTCTATCAAGCCAACCTCTCAGCATGTACAGAACTTCCAAATCAACTAAAATTAAAACATCTTATTACCACAGGTCCAATAAAATTGTCCAGCCAAATGAAAGTGGAGCCAAATAATAGTTTGTAGCAAGTTTTACTACTGATAACATGGCACCATTGCTGGTCACATCATGCTTAATTCATCTGAACAAGCATATGACAAGTGGTTAGTAAGTAACATTTGTGTGGCACAAAATCTTTTACCGTGGTAGAATATCAATGAAGTTGTCTGCAGCTTCTGTAGTAAATAAAATTCTCAACTGTTGTTAATAGACAATATCATTTTCTCTGTCTTGGGCATATTAGGTAAATGGTGACATAGCTTAAGCATGCATATTTTTGGAAATTAATGCAAGATTTGTGCTCATAATACAACAGATTTTATTTTGAAGCTCAGAATATCCAATTTCAGAAAAGCCCTCTTTTGGTGTTCTCAGAAACTTGCTCAGAATTTATTTTCAAGGCAACAAATTCTGATTTTAAAACTAATATTTTTTTTTTATATTTTGTGCATTAATACAGCCTGGAATTTGTTTAATTTGTTTTAAATATATAAAATTTGGTATATTTTACTGTTGGTAACATTATGTTCATAATCAAAAGGTGAAAGTTGTAAATATTGCATTGTTTTTCGATATAAAAGCCATATATTCATAAAAAGAGGCTGTTACTTTAAGACAGAATCTCAGCTTTCCAAAAAGCCCTGTTATGTTAGGGCTTACTAAAATACTATTGTCACACAAGCATAGCAGAGTTGATAAAATTACCTGATGATCTGGTTTGTTTTCAATTTAACGTGAAGCTACTTGAGGGCTATCTGCACTAGCCATTCCTAATTTAAGTGGCAGACTAGACAAAAGGCAGATTGGCAGCACCACCCAACACCAACTGTTGGTCTACTCTTTTGCCAAAGAATATTGGGATTACCTGTTGAATTCAAACCAAAAACCCACAAAGTGCAAGTAGAACACCCTAACCACCAGACCATGCATCAATTGATGACTCCAACATTTTAAAATATACAATTATTTTATAAAGGTTAAAACAATGAATAAACTTAGAAAAATCTCTGTGTTTTAGTGAAACATGTGCCACCATCTTCAGAAGACACAAAAACAAATTCATTTATATACCATTCTAAATGTACATGCACAATTTGCATACTTTACAGGGGACACCACTTACAAAATTGATTTCCAGAAATTTAGTTTTGTTGCAACAGAAGCTAAGTCTTTATTCAAAATTATTTTAGTTTTAGCAATTTCTAACGATTTTCTTTTATTTAACTAATTTTTTAACTTTACGTGTTTAAGTATTTCTACATTGTCCCAATCAATCAATAGTACATGAAGACTTTGCCACTTTCTGCTAAGGCCAAATAACTAGTTTTCAGTTATGTTCTTTAATTATAAATGTCAAATTTCTACTTGTCTGTCCAATATAACCTAAACCACAACTTATATAAATTCCACGTATAGCCTTTACTTTTTCTATTTAACACCATTAATGATATTAATTAATTTTAACTGAAGAGTAAAGGTTATTTGACAAGTCACTTTTCATAACACATTACCCATATTTGTTGACAATCATGAACATATGTCAAACATAAGGTTATTTATTTCCCTTACTAACTATATGTAAATTGGTATATTCAGAAATTTGTAATTTATTAGTGTTTCATAGTAATCCCATCTATGGTGTAAGTCAACTGTCATATATTCTAAATAATTCAATCCTAATATTAGAATTTCATTACACAGAGACATCACAGAAATTACCTACAGTCTCTTATTGTCACAGCAGTGAGGAAGCTATGGCAGACGTTTACATTACCATGCATAAAACTGCTAAGAATAGAAATAGTTGGGGTTTTGATGTAATATGCATTTCAAAAGTGTGTGTATGGATACGAGTAGAAAGGCAGCTGATTTACTGATTTTATTTCCAACCAATGAGCACGTAGTTTTTTTTTTTGGTTCTACTTTTGAGAATTGCAAAATGATCAAGAAAAAACAACTAATTAAGTGTCAGATCTACTTGGACAGTTGTGTACACTATTTGGAACATTGTAAAAATAATAGTAATAATTTGTACAAAAACTCGTGTTTGAAGCCCAAAAGTCAGTTTTCAACAACTTTTCATTCATGATGACGAGAAACACTTGAAGTAAAAATGTGTTCTCAAGATGGCTGATATGGGTATTAAAAGTAATTATAATAAGAAACAGAATAGCATTTCAACCTTCTTAGGTCATCTTCAGGTTAACAAAAAGAGCTTGTAACTCCATAAAATCTGAAACAAAAAGGGGGTTAGGAAAAATTAATCAAGAGAGTTTTTTTTCCAAGTGAGACGAGTGTGATTTGCTCAAAATAACTCTCTCTAAATGCATGGTCTTCTCTACCTGAGAGCAATTATGAAAACAGTAAGATAAGTAAACAATATTTTCTAAATATGTTTGGTAATATATAAACATATGTTGCTGTTTTTCAAACTATAAAAAACTTAGTTGCAAGGATCAGGCATAGCTCATCCAAATATTTATGATTATTGCAAAGACTAAGCCCCTCCATTTCAAGAAAGTAAGTGTGCTATAATAGTGACAGTCGTAACCCATGGATTTCTAATTTTAGTTACTCAACTTCTAATACTGTTAATGTTAGATATGCCAAACTTTCTAAAATTTTCTAATTCAAGAGTGATATAACAAATGCTATCTTTTAGGCCATTTATTATACACTCAATGATGTATCTCTCGTAGCAACGTCACACACCTCAGCATTACTGTTACAATCTGGAAATGCTGAATATTTAATTATTATACTCTGAGGTATGTACTTCATGGTGTTAGATTAACTTATCGATACAGTTCAACTCTACTAGCAGAATATCAATCTATTTTGCACTAGTAAGGAGTAAACAACAACCTCCACTGTCATTCAGGGTAAATGACACTGCTTTAAAACAAAGTGGGTACAGCGTAGCTAGTAAAAGTAAAATATGGGGAAGGAATATCATAAAACAGTATACAACTAGAAGTACACTGGTATCATAAGTGAATAAATCATCCGTTTCCTTATGTAAAGATGTGTCTTCACATAGGAGTCAGCACATGTTGGCACAGAGTACTATTACGAAACTTGTTTATTAAAAATCTGAGAGGAGTCAAACTCATTTCTTTATACAACAAAATTAATCAAAAAATGACGTTTTCACATTTCCTTCAGTTCAAACACTTCTAAACTTGGGCTGTCTAAATGTTCATTTCTGAACTTTCCTCTTATTAATTTTCATTTTACTCAATTTAATCTTTACTTAAGCTTAGTACAAACTTCGCAGTAATTAGCATCACTGTCAGTAATAAAAAAATTATGATTTATATTCACATAATTTTTAAATATCTCAACCAACCCAACAATTTCTTAATATAAGTTAAAATATTTTGCCACGCTTCTATTCATTACAATTATTTATCAGTTTTCAAATTACTTTAAACTAGTTAAATTTCTATGCAACAAAACGATCACGAAGTTACTTAGCCTAATAGTAACAACAAACTTTGAGAAAGAGAAATACATGAACTTTCCAGAGTGAAGAACTAAAGTTATTCAGCAAACATACCTCCCCGAAACGTAGAACTGAAATACAAAGTATAACCAAACCAAGGAAACAAAAAAGCAGAGAATTTCGATGAGATAAAATATCATAAGTCCTTCGTTGAAGTAATTTGCATAAAACACTGTTAGCCATCGTACGTAACCATATCACTATTTGTTATTGACAGTCGAATTAACCATGACTTCTAAATCAGTAACAAGCATGTGATCTTTCAGTGCAACAAATATGATGGCAGCTTTCATTTCCTTAACACGGGTACAGCTGTGTGTAAATATATACATGTGCGTGTTATTTATACATGTAAATATATATATTTGTGTGTGTGTGTGGGTTTAATACATATATTATTTTTTATTTTTCTTAATGGTATTTTTATTACTATTTACAAAGCATATTTTTGTTGCAACCATTGCAGCATACAATACAAAGTTGTATAAGAATGTTATTTTATAACTATCTGTATTTATATTATTGATTTTGTTTGTTTTTGAATTTCGCACAAAGCTACTCGAGGGCTATCTGTGCTACCGTCCTTACTTTAGTAGTGTAAGACTAGAGGGTAGGCAACTAGTCATCACCACCCACCGCCAACTCTTGGGCTACTCTTCTACCAACGAATAGTGGGATTGACCGTCACATTATATACGCCCCCACGGCTGAAAGGGCATGCATATTTGGTGTGACCAGGATTCGAACCCGCGATCCTCAGATTACGAGTCGAACGCCTTAACCAACCTGCCATGCTATGCCCTTATATTATTGAAACAAAGGCAGCCATGATTAACTCGAGTACTGCACTATTTCATGACATGGAAATATCTAAAGATCTGACACCAACTTTTGAGAAACGGTTTTTTAAACATATATTTATTTGTTCAATTTATTTGTTGGTTTCAGAACTTTCGTGAAAAGATTGCAGGAAAGTTTGATTTGAATTTCGTGCAAATTAGTCTAGAGAGAAGGAAACTAGTAACCAGCACCAACCGCCAACTCTTGGACTACTCTTTCACCATTGAAAAGTTGGATTTACCAGTCATATTACGATGCCACTTTACCTAAAAGAGCGAGTATTTTTGGTGTGATGGGGATTCGAACCCGCGACCTTCAGATTTCGGGTCAAACGCCATAACTACTGGGCCGGGTTCACAAAGACTGCCTACTAACAAGTTGCGGTCCTTATTTTTGAATTGATAGACTAGTGTAAAAGCAGCATTACCTTAAAAATTGAACCATTATATTACCATAGACAGGAATTCCATACAATCTGAAAAAAGCAACCCCTTTGCAAGCAAGAAGTGATTAAAAGCTATTATTATGGTGTTATTCATTCGTTGGGGGTTGTTTTAAATTGTCTTGCAAAGTTAATTCAAATATCAATCCACGCAACTTAGAGGAACTGACATCCTCCCTCAACATTTCTGTAAAAACTTGATGCCACCGTAAATTATTGTAGGCCTACATTTAAAACGATGTCAATTATCGTAAATCAAATAAATTTACTTGCACAAAATAACTTCATAAGTTTCTTACCAAATATATACGTAAAAACGACTGGTTTGGGTTGAGAAAATTTTTATGTAGAGGAGCGAACAACGTTTCTACCTTATTCGGTCATCGTTAACACACTGCACTATAGCAATCATGAATTCATTAGAGATTTTTTAGTATGTCAGTAGTTACTGAGCCATGCATTAACATCGGCAATTTATTGGCATTAACAAAATCATTTGATGACAAATGTCAGTCTATTAGTAATCTATCAAATGCTAAAACTATTCCTATCTTTACAATTTTTAAGATAGCAGGCTTAAAAAATCCTCTTAGCTATCATACAGACCAAACTTTTTTGAGGTCCTTGTGATACTCTTTTTTTCAATATATAGTCTACAAGAGGGAGTAGTACTTGTCTATAAATCATTTAGCAACTGGGTAAAAGCCAGTGATACTTTCAACAATCATTCTAAGCTTGTTTATTATTGTGATTCTGTGCAGGTGGCCGATTCTTTGAAGGTTTCCATTGAACATTCATCATCTAGTAGAATTGATACTGTTACCAACAGTGCCTTTCAATCACCAATAACTCATAATAAACATATTCTTCATAAAATTATTTGCACAAATTTATTTTTAGAAAAACAAGACTTGACATTTTTTGTCAATAACGAAAAGATGTAAACTCTTCCAAAAACCGAAAATGGTGAAATACAGAGAGCTCATTTGATACAACTAAAGGTAAAAAAATATTTATCATCCTACTCACAGAATGACATTTTCCATGTCATGGGATATGATGTAATTCGAGTAAAAATATTAATAAAATAAAAAAGGCTTGTTTCTACTCTGTTCTCGGATTACGAGCCGAGTGCCTTAACCACCTGGCCATCCCAGGCCTATCCAGTTGGACATTCTCTCAGTGATGTACTTCTATAAACGATCATAATGGACGACTTTAAGCTTGTAATTCCTATACTTTTGAACCTGTAAATCACATCATTAATTTTATTCAGTACAACTTTTAGCCCCTTTGAGTATCTGCTCAACTTTGGAGTTTAATCCTTTTTGCAGTGGAATTTATAGAGCCATACTGTATCACTTCGATGAAATGAAGTCATATCAGGATTAACATCATAGCAACTTTTTATTTTATTATTAGCTGATTTAAGTACTTCTCATGTAAAGTGATAGTTATCATTGATGTTTGTTTTTAATTCTGTATATATATATTGTGTAAGACTTATCTATAGATGTGAGTAAAAAAAGGTACAATGGGACTTTAAGCTCTATCGTGAATATCAGCAACGATGGTGTGTTGCTGGTGCTTCAAGTAATGCTGATTCGATAATTCATCAATAACAGTAAACAACTAAGTTTTCTAATGTTCCTCCTCATACATGGTAATTCATGTACAAGTGTAGAGTTATACGTTTTCACTTAATGAATGGTTATTGTTCTATTCTTTTTAGAAACAAGAATCTAACACATATCCATAAAAAATCTGATTCAAAGTTTCATCCTTCATTTGATTGAAGTTCCATAGTTACACAAAATCGTGTGGCAAATCTGTTGATGAATTTCCTTGCAAGATTTTCTGCCCACTTGAAAAATAGTATAACACATTCATGATGTACCTGTTCTCATTGCTACTCTGGAGCAGCTGAACCACAACGACTCTCTCAAGCAGTTATTCAACACAATACTGTTGTAATTGTCTATACTGCTTCTTTCATAACAGTATTCATATGTTTTGCACCAGTTCTTCATAGGTCCTGAGCGTCCAACCAACTAGAAGTACATATTAGTATCTTCTTAGTTTACTCAACACTAAAGTTGTTGATATGATGCAGTTCTTCAGGATCTAAAGACTATGGAAATACTAACTATTGTCGTTATTCTTCCAGTGTTATCTTCCCATTCACTCTCGTAAGCTTAAAGAATCTTAGTGTCTCCAATCCATCTATGTCTCCAGATTACATGGTGTTGAATATACAAGACTGTTTCGGTATTATTTTATTTAGTTTAGTTTATTTAATTATTGTTTAGTTTTCAAAGCAGGGATGTTGAAGATGGGTTATTTTAACAGTGTTTGTTGTGATACGTTACTTAACTCTGTTTGAGTCGAAGCCCAGCTTGTACACGCGGTTAGGCCTTGAGGCATCATAATGTAGCGTCTCATCTACATGAGCTACGTGTAGCTTTGAACAAAATTAAAAAATAAATAAAAAATATTTAGTGAATGCAGCATTTAAACCATGCAATTATTGTTATAAGAACAACTGTATGGAAAGATATGTAGTTTGCAGTATGTCTTGTGTGATTTATAAGGAAAATGTATTGGAGAAACTGAAAAATCTAAAAACACGTTTTTTAAGTGTTAAAATGATGGAGAAGATGAATAGAAGTGCAGTTTTAGCACATGTTATTTATGAGCCTAACTCTGACCACCATATTCCTGTTAAAACAGAAATATAGTGGCACAATTTTCTAGACAGGAAGTACAAAGAGCCCCTTTTCATCAGATCTGAGAACGCGGCTGCTTCAAGTGAACGTTTTATCTAATCAAAAACACCTTAGGTTTAAAGGAAGATGCGTCCAGAAAAGTAGCGAGTGTGCAACTTAAAGAAATCAAAACTGACAGCCAAACAGGTCACTCAAGTTGTGGCATGATGGTGATTAAAATAAAATACGCAGTCTAACTAAACCTGTTATAACATTCTTATAAGTCACACACTCAATTCCTTTCGGCCGCATCTTTTTTTTCACACCTAAGGCGTTTTTTATTAGATATCATGACGTTTTGTTAATACACACCAACAAACCACAGCAAGTAAAAAGTAACTAACCATCATTAGCTTTAGGACCTTTACAGAACCAACCAGATTCTTTAAAT
Organism: Tachypleus tridentatus; assembly: GCF_004210375.1. Lineage (NCBI taxonomy): Eukaryota > Metazoa > Arthropoda > Merostomata > Xiphosura > Limulidae > Tachypleus > Tachypleus tridentatus. Next base: position 2,461,884 of record NC_134825.1, on the reverse strand, counting down.
ATATGGTATTAGTTTCCTCTCTAAAACAGCGTTAATTGGTTCTTTTACAGAAACAGACTGGAATTTTGATTAATACTTTCTTGTTATTACCCTCATGCAATAATACAACTAATATTATGTTACACTAAACACTTTTTAATTAAGATAACTTCAATATATTTTGTAACTTTGTACTGAGAAGATGGCAACGAATATTTATTTTGTTTTGGTTTGAAGTTTGAGCAAAACTGCTCGAGGGCTTTCTGCGCTAGCCGTTCCTAATGTAGCAGTGTAAGACTAGAAGGAAGGCAACTAGCCACTACCACCCACCGCCAACTCTTAAGTTACTCTTTACAAACGAATAATTGGGTTGACCGTCACATTATAACGCTGTCACGGCTGAAAAAGCGAGCATGCTTGGTGTGACAGGAACTCCAGCCCATTAACCCTCAGACTGGTGATGAATAATCAATAATAACTGCCCACTCATATAATTCGTTTGAAATTTTGAGCTAGAAACTGCTAATCCAGTTTGCTTGACCTAACCAACACTTATTTATCTGCACGCCCTTTCACTCTATAATTTTTCTGCTCTAAAACTGTCCACTTTTGCTATTAGGTTTGGTTTGTTTTGAATTTTGCGCAAAGCTACACGATGGCTATCTTCGCTAGTCTTCCGTAATTTAGCAGTTTAAGACTTGAGGAAAAGCAGCTAGTCATCACCACCAATCGTCGACTCTTGGACTACTCTCTTACCAACGAATAATGGGCTTGAACGACACATATAACACCCCCCACGGCTGAAAGGGCCATCATGTTTGGTGTGATGGGAATTCAAACCAGAGTTTACTCTTAGGTAAAGCTGTAGTAAAAATGTTAGACAGATAGCTCACGTGACTTTTTGTGTAGACGTGCAAAAAATGTTCGTCAAATGTGAGCGGTTTATAGTAAATGACCTTGAAAATATGGCTTATATTTACACCAAATTAGACAACTAATTGTGTGTTGAAAATATCTATCAGTGTACTAAACTTGGAAAAAAAATGTTTCTATGAAGACAAAGATTTCATAGTTTTGGTGGAAAGAATAATATATAGGAAGAAGCTTGAATACAATTAACAGATGTAATACCTCAAGGATTTCTTATGGAACTGCTTTGAAATATGACAAGAGTATATTACTGAAACTCTGTGATGGTTTAGATTAGCACAGTCCGAGACATGTGTGGTGGAAAATCACTGCTGTTAATGTGTCATGCAGCCGAAACAACCTGTTGCGTGGCACACTACTGTGTGCCTTGATCAATTTCTCTTTGCTTTAAATAAACATATTTTGTAAGTGTTATTTCATGTAATACCAACAGCCTATTTTTCTGTATTACTTATTTGTAAGCCTATCTGAACAAATGATTTATTTTAATAGTAATACTGGTAGTTCTCCATTTACGCGGTTTGGATTAACGCCATTTCTCTATTTACGCGATTTTATAGCGATTTGTGTATTGTAACGGTACAAATAGAAACATTTATTCACCGTGGCTTGAAGGTTCAGCAGAAGCAGACGCTTTATTACGATAACTTGCGCGATAATACGACGCACGATAGTTCAAATGACGTTTCATTGACAATAATATTACGGTTATCTGTGCAGTAGCAAGATGGTCGCAGAGTCCTATCATACAACGAAATCATTAAAATCAATTTGTCATGCTTCACAATGGGGTTAATATTTTCTGTAGCTATATTATGTTGACTACGTGAACGTAGGCGCCATTCATGCAGTATATTAAGGCTTGACTAGTGGCATTACCACTGGGATTGCACGCATAGTGTATACTGTTGGAAATAATTTGTGACAACAAGAAACCCACTTAAAGTGAAAATGTACCTAAAGACAGCTGGTATTGGTATTAGCACTTTAATTAAAATAAAGTACAGAAGTTAACCTGAAGATGACTTAAGAAGGTCGAAACGCTGTTCTGAACTTTATTTTAATTAAAGTGCTAATACCAATACCAGCTGTTTTGAGACACATTTCTATTGAAAACAGTTTAATTCACGTGATCATTTCGTGGAACATAACTATCACGTAAATCGTGAACTACCTTTACAGTAATACTGTTAGTATCAATAGTACCAACAATATACTAAAAGCATGCAACAAGTAACATTTTCACTGGTTAGAACTTTTAATTCGGCTACTTACTGAATTAAAAACTAACTAACTAATTATTCAATTTTATGTAATATAATGTATAGAAAAAAAGTATTATAATAATATTGCTCTGAGACTTGTAACTTACGTAAGAAATTTAGTTGTTTATATTATAATACTAGCGTGTACCCCGCCAAAAATAATCGGAGAAGTACTGGTACTCTTACGTCAAAGTATGCCCTAACCTCACATGTCACAGCTAGTTGAAATAAATATATTTTACGAAATCAAGCTTGATCAACAAAGAGATATAAAAGTGCAATCGAGACAGTTAAATGTCTAAATTACTTTATGAGTCAATCAAAATTAAGGTAATCCACAAAAAATTTCGTGGCGTATTCATACAGTGATTATTGGTAAAAATCAGATATATTAACAACTTCTCATATATGGAAAAGCAAGGGTTTTTTGACAATAATGCGTTTCAGTAATGACTTTCGTGTCGTGTCGATTAGCAACAAGAATACAACTTAATATTGTCTTAGTGTGTATACTGAAATTACAAATTAAAACTGAAAAACAAATTGTTGGTTTCTTAATTGAACATCTTCATTGATTAAAGAGGTTTTAGTTTTAGTTTTCAAACGTGGTAATATGAAGTAGCTTAATTCAGAAACAACTTGCCTTTAATCACTATGCCTCAACAACCAAGAACTATAATTTCAACCTTCTGGCGACAGTTTATGACATTATGGCGACTTAGCAACGAGCTTTCTGATGGCACACTTTGAAAATATAATATCAAATCACACAAGGCAGCATCTTTTGGGCGGTAAAGTGCAGGGACAACTACTAACATTTTACCACAGTCAATAGATTCTTTTATAGTAGCAGCTTCAATGGTTTCCTTTTTAATAGAATGTGGATCACTGGCCCATCTGCAGATACAGATGAGATAGTAAAATACTCTACTCGACTCTCTAGCTATACATGACACAAATTCAAAGAAGACAGACAAAAGTAAGATAGTCTGGGTGAACATTTAAAAATAGAATGCATGGAAGGTATTATACATTACAGTGATATATGCAAAGGTACAAGCAGAAATCTAATAGTCGACAAAGAAATTATTTCAGTTCCAGATCTGTTATTTTTGTTTTCTGTCACCATGATTAATATGGACAAAATGTAAAAAATTACATAGAGTTCCAATTGAGAGAGAACTGAAAATTATTACGCAAGTTAAAATTGCCAACATTAACAAATCAGTTGACGAAAACTAAATTATTCACAAAAATTCATTTATGTAATGAATTGTAAAATATATCTTTAAGACTCAAATCATTTCCTCTCGCCAGCTTTGGTCAACCAAGCAGTTGCATAATCATTCAAAGAATGGAATTCTATATGTGTAAGACATTAAATGGAAACATTAGGAAGAACACATTTTTCAAAAAAATTATATCAAATCCCTGACAGCTTTATCTGTAATGTCTAAGTGATCAATACAGTCAAGACAATCACTAATAAATGTTGCAATAAGTTATTAAAATGTGAATATGAAGAATAAGACTTTCACACATTTTTCTAAACAATGCTACATTCTGTCACAGTCAATTCAAGCTTCGTTCAAAATGAGAGCTGAAAGAAATCTTACAAATCATTGAAAGTTATAAATTGCATGGAAAACAAAACAGCTCACTGAATTAACAGATTACAATGTCTAAACCTCTTCTGTAGTATATAATAAAGATCAAATAAAAACAGTTATAATTTCATGTTTCTTCTTTTCTTATTTATATTATTAAAAATTCCACTCTTATAGATGTATTCTGTGGAACCATGGAACTGAATGCTCTGTCAAACTCTGAAATTGAAAATATGTCGTCAACAGGCAACTGGTCTGTTGGAAGTGCAATTGTTACCCTGCCGATAGGGCAAAGCTCATGGGAGATTATTGGTTTGGCGATTATTAGAGTATACATAACAAACATACTGCTGTTCTGAAAAATCAAGTTTGTGTTTTTCTCTAATGACAAAGATATCAAAATGCTTATAGAAAAATGCCATCACACAAGATATGCTCTTTAGAGGAACATTGAAATTAGGTATCAAAAATCAAAATTGGTTCCTGGACTTTGACAAGATTTTTATTTTCAATAATTATCAAAGTTTTTATTTACATTTGCTTGTTGTTCATACCCACAAACAAAATGTTGATATTCTACATTCTTTAAGCACGAATATAATAGACATTGAAAACAAGATTTTAAAATTATTACTGGTGACATCCATGCATAAACTTTTTATGTACTTACAATCAAAAGATGGACCTATCTCAATGGAAGTTATCCCACTATCATAGTCCACGTCAGCCTGATAATCATAACTGTGGTCTGTTTTTACATTATTTACCAAATGTATCGCCAGTTTAAAAGAAAAAAAAGGACGTGAACAACATAAAGATCGATCAATTTTTAAATTCATCTTACCGAAATTATTCAACTACAAGTGTTATTCCCAAAGGCAACAATGTGCAGCATAGTTTCATATTTATTGTATGATTTTATCTACTCCGCCTCCAAGGTCACAAACTATATATTATAGTGAACCCTGTTGTGTTACCCCTTCGGAACGTTGACAAAAGTTGCTTTCAGATGTCTTTACCTTCTCTAAGAGATACGTGGAACTGTAAAGTTTAACAAACATATGTGGTGTGGGGAACCATAAATATAAAACGTAAAAATTAGCATCACAACACATGATAGTGAAAACTAGCACAACGGTATCAGTTAAGGCATGCATTCTTTAAACCTGAATGATCTATTTATGAAAGTAGTCTTAAAACGTAATATTTCAGTCTGTTTACGTGTTATCTGTAACTAATACAGATGAAAGTTGTCTAATAAATTCCATTTATAGCATATAATAAAAGCTAATAGTGAAAAGCTAGTTCACACATTGAACATGTTTATTGATATAAATGTTTCGTTCAAAGTAACTGGTGTCTGTCTGAATGTCAGTGAAGGAACACGATAATGCTCGAAGAAAACCAGCCTGTCACTGTTTTGGTGAAATAAAATATTAGAATTCAACAAAATATAATAGAGAGTGCAGAATAATCGACATTACCACAAATGTATAAGACTTTTTTTGACTCCATTTGCAATGTTAACCTGAGTTCTGAGTGTTCATTAATTACGAAATTTGCTCATTTATTCAGTTTCATTTGCAGACGTAAATAACAGTATGTTTTAAAAGTGGACCGTATTGTTATGCCAATCTTAAAAAACAAAAACAAAAAAAACGACGTGAAGTCGATATAATGCATGTTTGTAACGATGTTTATCTGTATTAGGTTGTTATGAGTAAATTCGTTTTGTGTCTAATTCAGCCAGAAAAGATATGTAAAATAATGATAAAGTTACATGTTATTATTAAAATTTAATACGTACAAACCTGAGATATTAAAAGTTATCTAAAGAATTTCAGGCTGTTCTATTTTCAGGCTCGATCAGATATAGAGACTTTAAGCTCTTCACTGCACTTAGGGATCGATGAGTGCGAGGTGATAACCGGTTGAAGGCAGTACCTCAAACACTGTTGTAATGTTAAGTTACAATTTTAACTTATTCAGCAAAACAAGCGATAAAATTTATATATAGAATATTTACTGTAATAAACAGAATGCTACACAGTGGAATTTTGGGGGCGTTCTGTTGTTAGCTCGAAATTCTCCCCCACGTTTGGTTAGTATGAGGAGCTTGCCAACGGATTACAATGCATCAATCATGTCTATCATGTTGAGTTACATGTTTTTGTTGTTGACTAAAATAATGCTCGAAAATTGTACATGGGCCATGCATAGGTGTCTGGAGACATTTATCCAAGGTAGAACCAATTAAAACTTCCGAAGCTGATAGTAAACTGATTGTAGCTAACCAATAATATTATATTGCTATGTCTCGACGCCTTGCGATAGATAGCTTTGATACTCATTAGGCGATATTCTCGAAAATTCACCAGTATTCGAAGATACGATAGTGTTTTCATAAAACATGTATTGTTGAATTTTACACTCGGGAATATTTTGAAAATTTTGAAAACAGGCGGGACTTGTGCTGTACACGTTTAACAATATACGTTACATGTATTAAACTGAAATAAATGTATAACAGCAAATCTATTACGGTATTTAGATATTTTAAAACTACTGATAAACCTGGCTGCTTTTATTAGAATTGAATATTGAATGTAATAAGTCGCGTAATATTGCGAAGTATGCATGTGTGCTTTCTTATAGCAAAGCCCCATCGGGCTATCTGCTGAGCCCACCGAGGGGAATCGAACCCCCTGATTTCAGCGTTGTAAATCCGTAGACATACCGCTGTACTAGCAGGGGTCATTGTGAAGTGAATAAACACCTTCACAATTCATATACTCATGCTAAATGAATATAGAAAGAATTATACATTCATAAAAGGTAGAGAACTGCTTCTTGTCTTTCTCAACAGACGCCCAACAAAGCTGACATAGATGTATAATATAATAGGCACTCGGTAGTTGAAGGAACGCATATTACACATGTACAAGTACATATTAGCAACAGATAACTTGTGTACGTTCATTTTCAACGAGTATACCGCGAGTACCAAAACACGATATAAATTATTGGGTGAATGAAAAGTGTGGACAAATGATAATAAAGAATAAGAACACATGAATCAAAATGAAAAAATTTATAAGTTATTTCGCACTACATTTCGAGCAAACACCCTTCGTGACAGTGGCGGCGCCAAGGGGGCTTGGAGTGGCTTGAGCTCCCCCCAAATGAGCCAAGCCCCCATTAGCCCCCAGTATTTTTACCTACATATATTCATAAAATATGGAAAACACAATCGTCGTTGTTGCTAAACAATTAACATCAAAGACACATAGATCTGTAAAACTCAACGTCTTCATTAAGACGGAAGTATGTGTCATGCGTCCCATAGCAACGTACTGAATGCACTGAAACTCATGCGTTGTATTGCTGCTCCCTGTGTAATGCCATTCTATCTTGAGCTTTGACGAAGATTAGACAACCACGTTGATTTCAAGTTACAACAGATCATCAGGGATTTTACTTGATAAACCAAAGTTTTCAGAAGTATTCACACATTAATTTCATTTATTTTTTTATTGAAAACTAAAACATAGCATGCATGTATAAGTGTATTGTGTATAGGTCAAAACTATGAAGCATTTAGCCAGTGTTGTGTCCTTTGTGAGATCATTTTGCATTGTGTATCAGGCATCCAAAATTTGCTGCCAATCACCAGAACAGGTGCATTGTTTTGAAGTAATATTGACTACAAACACAACATTATGAAAGATAGTTAGCCTGATAGTGACCTTACTTTTCCTCAGAGTGTATTAACTTCGCATGGGATAATTCGCTTCTGCGATGTAAACTATGTCTTTATGCTATATTTCTTTTGATTTGTAGCTTCACTCTTAATGGTATATTAAATGTTCAATCTAAGCTAATCTTGATTTTCTTTATTAATATGTATTACCTTGGGTGGAATTTAAGTGAGCTTCTTCTTTTACATATACACATATTTTCATAAACAGCTTATTTCTAATTTGTAATAATGAATTATTAATCAGAGTATGAGTTTCCAATGAAAACTACATTGAAAAAATGCAGTTCAAAATAGCACACCTTTCTGAAATGTACCTTGGTATTTACATTATTATAATTTACCATCTATACTTCATATTGATGGTGTTTTGGGAAGTCACTCCACAGTTTACCTCAGCCCCTCAACGAAAATATCCTGGCGCCGCCACTGCTTCGTGAGGCAGTAAAGATCGTGGTACAATGGAGTTGTTTTGTTTGTTTCTTTGGAATTAAGCACAAAGCTGTACAATGAACTATCTGTCGTCTGCTCCCCACGGTATCGAAACTCATTTGCTTAAGTTGTAAGTCTGCAAGCATACCACTGTACTACTGAGGGCTCATATAATCACAACATATGTATTATATTACCTTTAAACAATTATTTCTGAGTCTAATTCCACTATAACACAGTATTTACTGCCTGATGAAGAACATCTGCTCAAAATGTCGCGCAAAAGAGACTAAAAAAAGTTTTGATGTTGATGTGTGAAATGCTAGGTATGAAAATTTACCCCTGACGAGCCTCTGCTTTATAACGTATTATAATTCTGAATAGCCTGACACTGAGTTAAATAGAAAGTTAGATTCAGTTACTAAATACATGTTGATATGTATCGAATTTGTGATATTTGCCAACATGATTGATAAACACAATTTTATTTATTTTTATACAAATCATACTATAATGGAGCTCTTGCTTATATGATACTAGAAAAACGTTTTATTACGCTGTGTGCAACCGTAAACTTTGCGAAATTTTTATCCTGTGTGCATGTAGATTTGATATAGGGGTCATGATTTTCCAGTTTTGTCTCTGTTTCCCGTCACAGAGAACTTTAATTATTTTCCATTCTCAGGGTGCAGATATGATGTCCCGGCATGGCCAGCAGGTGGTTAAGGTACTCGACTCGTAATCCTAGGGTTGCGGGTTCGAATCCCCGTCACATCAAACATGCTCGCCCTTTCAGCTGTGGGGGCGTTATAATGTTCGGTCAATTCCACTATTCTTTGGTAAAAGAGCAGCCCAAGAGTTGCCAGTGGATGGTGATGTCTAGCTTACACAAAAATATAAGCTGCACACCAATGTTTACGTATAAGCATATATATTGTCTATTTTTTGAATTTCGAGTAAAGCTACACAAGAACTATCTTTAATAGCTGTTCCTAATTTAGGAAATGCAGCTAGTCATCATCACCAACCGCCAACCCTGCTCCCAGGGCGAGCATGTTTGGTGCGACGGGGATTCGAAGCTGCGACCCTCAGATTATGAGTCGAGCGCCCTAATCACCAGCCCATGTTTGATTTTTTGACTGGAGAATTTTCTATAGTTTTAGTGAATAGGTGGGAATTTCGCAATAGAGATTTAACAGTATAAGTTAAGTAGATTCCTAAATTTAAATTTAATTAAACATCGATTTTAAAATTGGTATATGATAGTAAATCTCTTACAGAAGTTTATTCTTTAATCTTTATTACACTTTATTCAAAACTCGTTATATCCCCTAGACTCAACTTTCAACCGCTGGAGATCTTATGTCTGGTGTAGACGTTCTTTACTGCGTTTTAATATGAAGTACATTAGAAAATAAAATAGACTTCATTTAAATACAAGTCATGTGTTAAGGGTATTTTTAAAAAAATGATAAATTTATTTATTTCAATTAATGTTTCATTCTTATTTTAACTAAAATACATAATTTTTGGAATAGTGAAGAAAAGCTATCTCTTTTTTATATAACAATGGAAGTGTTGGAGATTAAATCTGAAATTTGTGCTGGTGAAGAGGATTTATTGGATATCAAGATGGTAAAAAATGAAGAAACTTTTGCATTATCAAGTAAGAAGTGTACTTGTCTAGAATTTAAATATGTGATGTTCTTTTCTGCATTTGTATCTCTTTCCAAAATATTGCGACTGTCAGTGGTACTTTGTTTACTTTAGGTTTAACCTCGTGCCAGGGTGTTCCAGCATAATTAGATTTCTTGATCTACGGGCACTTGAACAGTAACATCTTTATCAAAAGTACTTATTTATTTATAATCACATGTTAAAAGAAACAAACGGAAATAAAAACAAAAATTCGTGTAGTTATACTAGTACACGTACTTATTTAGGATTTACATATGTGTGAAATATGCATTTTTGCTTGGACATTTTATAATAAATTTTAGAAAAAAAGAGACCTGTGTTATGTATCCTTTATAGATTATTCCTTGTTGTTGTATTGAATCAACATGCAATAAAAAATTGAACTTGGAACAACTATCACATTACCACTAGTAGTTCAATTGACAGAATGCTCAGAGGGTGTAGAATAGAATTACCAAGATGTTATGTGTTTTAAGTCTGCCTTGGTCACTACTGAGTTATGTACCATTTCACTTGTTTCAGATCATACAGAAGCTAACCAATATACTAATTATACAACCTATACTGACTGCTTAGCTCTTTGAAGGTCATGAAACCTTTTACTGTCAGTTCTCACCCAGTTTTTGTGGACAGTTAGAAAAGACTGGCTCAGTTTTCTTTCTCAACCATTTCCATAGTTTTTTTTATATATTTCTAGTCATGTTAGTATGTCCAGAGAATGAGCTTGCTGACGTTATAACAAAATCACAGTATATTGGAAATGTAACAGCCATATTTATTCTTTATTTGAACTTCAAGCTTGTAATCAAATAAAGGCTTCACTTCACTTAACAGTTGATTTGTAGTGAGAAGCATCAATATAAACATGTCCACATGAATCCTGTAACAGTTGTCTGGCTGTCTAGTTTCCATAGTAACTGTAGAGAGGAAGTTGGCTTCATAAAACATCACATTGGTCCCAGTTTCCTTACACATTGATATCTTTTGAAGGGCCTGATCTACAAAATTGTGGACATTATTAACTGCAAGTCACAACAGGCTACATTCTGTTCTCATGCTGTTGTTAGGTCTACCAGTGGCGATATTATTTTAGACATATTTTACCTTTAAGGTTAATTTTTGATACCAGAAGTTGTCATTGGTTATAATGTTCAGATTTGTTGTGTTCCTAGCTTTTGACAGTCTACAGTTCTTTTAAATTAGAATGAATTTTTTTATCTATATTTCTCAAAACATACATTATTTTCAATACATATTTTAATTTTTACTACTGCATTTTAACTTTCTTTGGTTAGTGTTATTGAGAGAGTATAATGATTTGATGCTGTTAGACCTGGTGCTTTGCTCTCTGAAGCCTCAAATATCAACTTATCCACTCAGACTGACTCAGTATATACTATATAAATTGTCACAGAAGTGTTTAATAAAAATACTTCTATTAATATTTTGATTTCATGCATATATTACACAGTTATAATGTTTAATAAGAGACTGCCAAGTTTTTACCTGTTACACTTTGTTCATTCACAATTGTAGGATTATAGTTTCATGGTTACAGAGTTTGTTAAACTGACCAATCACATCTACAGAGAGTTCAGTGGTAACTACTGTTAATGAACCATAAAGAAGTATAATGGAATATTTTACTCATGGAACATAAACACTGATTCTTTAATTGAACACTTTTCATGAAAATAAATACCTCTGAAAAAGGTAACATCAGTATAATATGCCTGAATTTTCTGAACCCCCTTAAATATGTTGTGTACCCAGTGAAGGTTGGTTTATGGTATACAGCAGTATGGTATCCGTGACATATTAGTGTATGTACTAGCAAATGATATGTATGGAGTTATAGAATTATTAAAAAAATAAGAAACTAAAAGAATACTTACAACCAGTTAAAGTTTGTGTAACACAACTATTCCCACTTTAACCTCCAACATTTAAACACCTAGAGTTGTCTTAAGTAATAAGTTAGATTTTCTGTGAAACAGAAAGGTACATGTAGTAAGCCTTCTAGAAAGTTTAGAATACTTGTTAATATGGCTAAGTAAGGTATCAGTAAAAATATCTAATGACATAATGTGGTATCTACTGATTCTGATACGGTAATGCCTTCCACTCACAAGATTAACTGTTCTCATTCATTGCTGCCCTTTATATGCAAACTCCAATTGAAATAAATGATTCCAACATGCCATTCGTCCATATCATCACCCATCCATCAATAAGAACATAATATGCTTACATTATGCATGCCATTCCCTCTGTACCTCTCTACCACACTATCACTTCTGGTTTGGCAGGGCTTGTACTACAATGTTTTATCTCTATTAGTGTTTGAGATTGAATTTTTTGAAAAGTGGTTTTAGTTTTACATACTCAGTTTTTTTATCCATTTTATTTCATATAGTCTTCTTCTGGTCACATTTATTACTAACTTCCTGCACTATTGTTTATTGCAATAACATGGATTCTAAAGTTCCTGTCACCACATCAGGTGTATCATTTTTGACAGGAGTTTTACCATAGGCTTTACGTATTGTTGACCTGATGGAAGGTTTGCTTACATTTATTTGCAAGGAGATTGAAATTTATAATGCTCAACCTTTATTTCTGGATATTGCTTCATTTTCTCCTGAACCTGTGGAACCTGAACATGCTGAAGATGACTTTTATTGTCTGTTTCCACTTCCTGACTCTGCTTTGCATTCCAGTATCCTCTCTCTTAGGATTCCTTTCAGCCTTCCATGTTTTGTTTTTGGACTTTATTTCTCAAGTATGTGATTTTTTATCTCTTACTGTTATATCTTATGACCTGCATTTTTTATTACTGCATGAAGATACTTCCCAACATTTATTGGTTTTTTCCCCTATCTCCTGAATTTTGAGTTTATGCTTAACAATTTACCTCTCATTTGGGTGTTGATATTAATATGCCTCATGTCTCAAGGGCTACAGATAAGTTTGTCTTTTCTTTTCATGGAAGTGACCATATCTTGACCATAAATTGTTGGGTGTTGATCTTACCCATTTGGGGGGCCTACCCCTGAATCTCCGATTAGTGTCACCTATACCCAGTTTCATATGACAATCCTACCCTCATGACTCTATTGTCTTTCTGAGGCTCTTCTCAGATATTCTGAGGGATTTTCTGTGGGCATTCTCTCCTTCTTTACCTCCACATTGGCTCCTCTGTCATTTTTGGCTCTTGTCTTTAGAAATGTGGTTTATTTGTTGTTGATAGCAATAGGTTTTTATTTATAATTTATGTAGATCTTATTTATCTGCTCCTTATCTTTGGTTGTGAGTGGCTCCATTTCTTGATGTGTTGTTTTTAATACATTCATGTTTTTAGTGACATCTGTCCAGACACAATGCACAATTTAACATCAGGTAGCCTGTTTTTCTCAGTTGAGGCTGAGTGCAGCACCAATATTCCATCTTTCTTCTTTCCAATCCTAACCTGTCCTTCTTTCTGGAGATACCATATCTTGTTATTTTTCTTTATGATGCACAACATGTGGTCAACAGTTGCCGTGACTCCATTGTGAGTTCAGGACCAGTGTGAAATCGACTTGTGGCTCTCATTTATCAATGGTGTCCTTTCATCACTAGTGTTTGGGTCTTTCAGGATTTATCAAAGGGACTTGAAATTCAGTTTCTTGCTACATCTTCCCTGTTCCAGGTACCAGTTTCATTACCTTCTCCTCAGAATGCTGTAGCTCACTAGCATCTATCAGAAGGAGTATAGAACCTCATCACCCAACAGGTTCTTGTACCAGTTTCATATCATTCATCAGAGTTTTATTCCCATCTGTTCATTGTTCCCACAAAGTCCAGGACCAGGAGGCCTTTACTAATCTTTCTCCTCAAATACTCTGTTTACCTCCCACATTTCACTATAAAGTCTTACCTCAATCTTTGGTGGTTTTTTTCTTTAGGTCTATGGATGACCCAGATGGACATCTCCTATACCTATTTGCATATTTCAGATGTCCCACTTTAGGGTTGTGGTGTGTGCGTCGATCACCAGGAAACTTCAGTTTGTTGGTCTGTAGACAAACAGTTTTTAAATATTGACATTCTATAGCCCCAAGCTGTTTATCAGGCTTTGGTTAACTTTTTTCCCATGGTCCAACATTGTCTGATAATGATTCATTCTTATAGTTCCAGGATGGTTGCTTATATTAGTTGCAAACGTGGCACCTGGTTCTCTCTGTTTGTACACATTGGATTTCCTATACTGAGCTTATGCACAACACATTTTTTAATTATATGTCATGTTTGGGATGCTTTTAACCTCATGGAGGATCACCTTTCTCACCCTGACAATATTTAACTAATAGAATGGTCATTTTATCTTGTCATTTTTTGGTGGCTTAACAGTATGATGGGTTTTCCTCTTACATTGCACAACAAAGTTTTTGCTTCTTGAACACTGTTGAGTATTCCTTATAGATGTTTGGCTGCTGATCACGAAATTCACATCCAAATTTGCCCACCACATACCATTCTATTTAATCGAAATCTTCAGTTTCACCAGGACATTGCTACAATGGAAAAACGATATCAGGGCAACTGGAATCTGTCAATGCTTGCTGACTACTGTTGGACACTGCAACATGATGCACTGGACATTGAATATAAATGAAATTCAGGAGCAAAACACTTTTAATTATGTTGAACTTAATAGCGTATTAGAAACATAAACGCAATTAAATACGTTTTTGCTGTTAAACAGTTAACTGTCTATTTCTCAGTGTTCCGAGATGATGAAGCAAAACCAAAACTATATTTGTGCATACCCACCAGACAAGCTAAGGACCAGACAAAAGCCAGGCACAAAATACAGGAAGTAGAACTGGTAATGACAAAGGAGGTTGGATAATAAGGGAAGTGGTCAGGAAAGAATAAATAAAGTTGGATTGACCATGGTGGAGCTTCCTGAAAAACTTTGTTGTGCAGTGCTATCGATGTAATTGCCACCACTCTTACTCACCAGTTACCCCACTTTTGGTACCCAGTACCTTATCCTCAGGCTTTGACTATTGATGCCTACAGCCAAGATTGGCTACACAAATTCCTGTATGTTTATCTTCCTGTCTGATTGTTTCATTGAGTAGTATCCCTTCTCCATATCACTCCATACTGGGTCTTTCTGATTGCTCCTTATTGACCAGCTCCACCGTGGTCAATCCAACTATATTTATTCTTTCCTGACCACATCCCTTATTCTCCAACCTCCTTTGTCAACCCCAGTCACCAGTTCTACTTCCTGTATTTTGTGCCTGGCTTTTATCTGGTCCTAAGAGAGGTGAACTTGGTTTCTCTAGCTTTTCACTTGGCTCAATCCATCTGCCCTGCCTCCAGGGAGGTGTATCAGCAGAAATGGTAACTCTTTTACACATGGGCCTAAGCTCTGGAATTTCCTTCTGCTTGTGTCTTTGGGTTTCTCAGATGGCTTTTCGACTGGTGGGGGCTTCTCATTATTGAGCAGCATTATTGCATACCTTTCATCCTTCCTGTCACACCACAGTTTTTCTGTCATCTTTCATCACCACGTTGATCTGCTCCTTTCAGCTTCATCAACTAACTTGATTAAATGCCCTTCTGGTTTGGAATATTAATGTGATCTTCCATTCCTTTACTTTATCTCCATTCAATCCTATTTTCTTGTGATCCTTGTTTCAACTGTTCCTTAAGGTGTATTTTCTTCTTTTGACCTGTGGGTGTTGAAGGTCTGACTTGTTTGTCATTGCCATTATATGCCCACTTTACACCATACCTATCTTCTTCTTTACATGGATTGTTCCTTCCTCCTCTAAACCTTGTAAGATCATCAGGGTAACTGCTCACCACATCCGGTAACTCAACTCTTCCATCTAATCTTTTTCCTCACTTCTCATCTTCATTGACCTTTGGAGAAAATCCTGCAGCCAGGCATGTGAATCAGCTCTAACATGTTCATCTCCCATTCTTTAGAGCATATCAGAGTTTTGGATTCCTAATATTTTGCTTTCTAGATTTTGGTGCAGTTATTATTAATACTTTCTATTTTTTTCAGGGGTCCATTTTTTATTCCTTTTACTCTACTGTGTGACAAGTGATGCATTATCAGGTATTTTTTAAATCTGCACTGTATACCATGTTGACCAGCAATTTCTTTTTCTTGGCTCTGCTTGTAGGTGAAAACCTTGTGATATTTGCTTAATAAATTGGTCTGTCACTGACTGTACCACCCATGGACTTCATGGGTAAAGCAAAAGGCAATAGCTGCTCATTTATCCCATGTTTTGGTTGAATTAATTGGAATGGTCTGATTTTCAAAATAGGGTTTCCTGATCACCCATTGCACTGTCTCATGTGTTGACATTCTTGTGGGCTTTCCAACTTAATACCAGTGTCCCATTTCTTCTGCTGTAGTTTGAGAGCCCTTATCACTTACCATTTCCAAGCTGCTGGAATAGTTGATCATGGAAGCACACCACCGAATATTACTTTAACCTTTCAGTTCAGAGTAGGGCGGCAGTATTCTGCTGGTGTAGATGACTTAATATCCTCTGGTTTGGAATTAAACATACAGTGGAGTGAGACATCAGCACAAAGTTCACTTGTTCAATTTGGAGCCCTACCTTCACATAGTTGTTGGTACCCTGTGGGCTGGTTTTGGGTTTTGAATGAACCAATCAATATAAGTCTCCACATAGGTTTGGGGTTGTCTTTCCTCCCTCTGTGTTGTGGGTTACAGTAGAGATATGTGGGACTTTTCTGTCCTTGGCTTTTCTCCATTTACTCTTCTTTTGAGGATGTTATTGCTGTTTTGATAGTATTGTCCTGTTTCACAGTCACAGAAGTTGGTTGTATATAATAGATTTCCTTTTAATACTAGATATGAAATTCCAAGGTGGATAGGTGGAGTTAAACCTGTATAATACCTGGGAATTAGAGTGGTTATCAGTCCCACAGTTTTTGAGTATGAGGAGAAAGTGGTATGATCCTCACCCTATGATGTCAGTACTCTGCAAGGATGTTTTTGACTTAACAAGTATAGTCCACTGTAAACTAGCCATTCTACATCATGCATCCCATGTGTATGATTGAATAACTAATTATTTCTCTGAGTAAGATCACTTTCCCACCACTTTCTCTCACTAGGATGTACTCCTCTCATTTTCTGCCCTGATTTCTAATACACTGGATAAATGGATGAATAGTATCAGAAGTGGTACGATTCTCCTCTTCAGATGTTTTCAGAAGGTATGTCTGTTCTTTCCTTGTTCTGATCCCTCCTCCTAATCAATGTGAGATTCTAGCTAATCTTTTCAGTGGATGGAAGTACCGTATCAGAAGTTATAATTTCCTTATACTGAAAATGTCTTTCTCATAGGTACTTTCTTTACCCACACTTCTCACTGTTCCTCCCTAGTCACCTCTGGTGCTTTTATTGTCTGCATAGTGGGAGTCTCATTTGTCACATGAGTGTACTATGCCCCTATTTCTGGATAGGTGACACATAATGATTTGTATGAGAGACATGTTGAAACTGTTTGATTCCAACAGGGGACATGAAAGGCTTGTGACATTAGTAATAAAAAGGTTTTCATACAGAGTGCAGCAATGAATGAGAATAACTCATCTTCTGTCAAGTATGTATGAGAAATACATTTTCAGTATGTGAAAAATACAACTTAAGTTGAAGAAGTAAAATCAGTTGTGATATAGTTCATAATTACACCCAGATGAACTTATTTTACATTTGAAAGCTTTTAATACTTTTTAAAATGTCATAACTTAATTAATATTGTTGAGTTCCCCACAAAATTAAATTTTGTGTTCAAATTGCGTAATGAGTAATCATATTTGTGAAAAATGAAAGTGACTGAGCTCTACTTAATGAATCTTATATTCAGTGAAATCTGTATCATGTAATAAGCTGTAAGTATTAAATATTATAACTTATTTGATGTAAAATGGTTACTTCTATGAGGTACAGATTTGTTAATTAAATTAGAATCAATACCAATGTGGTAACATAACAGTAGAAGTTGTTACTAATGTGTTCTATCTGGAACCTAACCCTCATGTACTTTAAAAACTTAGTGGAATTAATACATAATTTATTGTTATTCTACTATTTTAATGTGTAGACTTTACTACTGTAGTGATACATAAAGTGTATTCAGTTATATTTTTACCTACAGGAGCAGCTGTTTCCTCAGGAGAAAATTTTTCACAGATAATTTGTGACTTTGGTGTCACTAAAGAAGAATGTAGAGATAATTACAATGAAATATCAGAGAAGACTGAGGTAATTTGTAAATTATAAAAGTTTATAGATTTTTTATAAAAATTATTAACTAGTTCTAACAATCTCTTTTGTGAAGATCAACCTGAAGAAATTCATTACAAATTTGTAGACTAATCTACAAGAATGAATATAGTGCTTGATACAAGTTGAATAATTCTGTTAAATCAGCTGTGGTGTAATGAATATGTATCATATTCAATGTTTGATTCCTGGACATTAATCTCAGATGATACATTGTATTATAATTGTATGCACTCAAATAATCAGTGAAAAATTTTGTCACAATTAACAAGTATTTATTTAACATGCACGTTTTATTACTATGACTAATGTAGTAACATTTCTTAATTATAGCACAAGACTATCATATTCATATATTTTGTTTATTGTTGTCAGTAATTAGGTTTTAAATTAAAAAGTTTATGAGGTACATACTGAAAAAAAGTGTAAACATATAAAGTATAAATTCTGTTATGACCAGTAAGCACCTTTCAAGTATTATGTACATAAATCTGTATTGAAAGTAATAAATTATTAACAAATTTAATCATATTACAATGTATTAATTCTTTGAATATGGGATGGTTCAATGTCAAAGTGCATATATTACACAAATATATTCAGTAGGTAATTAAGCTATTTTAGTATTATTATCCACCAGTAATGCTCAGTGCACCCCTCTGTATATCCTACAAATGTCACTTTTCAACACATGTGAATACTTTCCATTCACAGTATTGCACCACCTCTATTGATGCAGCAAATTCCCTGTAACATTGCCATTGAATCCTCACGTTTTGTCGACACTTCATTATTTAGATGTTTGTTTTTCTTGTGTGACTGATGTATACAGTTGTACTTTATTGGCATTTCAATATCTTTATTAACTGTTTTTGTCTACTGTATTTCAATTCAAGTGTTTAATTTTTTATTTTCATTTCTTTCTTGTCACTAGGTTATACGGTAACTTAGAATGAGTTTGCAATTCAGTGTATCAACAACAAAAATTCCTGTTATGGTAGACAGTGCTTCTGGTACTACTACCCAGGCATCAAGATTGACTTTCATCTACTGAAGAGGTACAGGTCTTAATTCTCAGAGAGTTAGATTCTTACATTTGGCCAGTGATTTCTTTTTCATCATAATAATTTTTCTGAGGATGAAAATTGGATTCACTTCTTCCAGCACCTTCTTATTTTGGTCTGTCCCACTCAATACTTTGTATTTTTACAAGTGGTTAATCACGTAGGTGGTTTATTATGTGTTTTATTTTATCCCTAGGTTGTGGATATCATCAATCAGATATTTAAGCTTTTTATTTTGCTAGAATTCTCTACCATTCCTCTTATGTCATCATATATCTAGAATGGCATTTCTTCTTAAAGACCTTCATTGCCTGAGAATTCGATTTGACTTTCACCCCCATTTCTTTATCTTTCACCTCTAACCATATTCCTATTCTGATCCATATAAGCTTCCTTGACTGGTTCCATCCCTATGATGTTATGTGGCATCTACTGCCTCCTTTCAGGGTTACTGTCCCTAACCTATTATTCCCTGGAATCCTTCTATTTTCATTTATCTATTCCCTGTCACACTAAGTTGTTGGGTTCATTAACTCCTTAGACAGATGTACTTAGCCTTATCCATGGAATGTTGCTGTTTCCTCAGTGTTTCTTCTCATCAGATCTCTAATGTCGTAATTTTGCAACTCAGCTTCAACATCTGTTTCAAGAAATTGTTCAGGCTTGAATATGAACTTCTCACTATTGCTTCATGACTGTAACTTTATTGGATGGATACCTACTCCTTCCTTTGATATGAGTATGTCAAATTGTTCAGGTCTGAATATGAACTTCTCCCTATTGCTTCATGACTGTAACTTTATTAGATGGATACCTACTCCTTCCTTTGATATGAGTATGTCAAATTGTTCAGGCCTGAATATGAACTTCTCCCTATTGCTTCATGACTGTAACTTTATTAGATGGATACCTACTCCTTCCTTTGATATGAGTATGTCAAATTGTTCAGGTCTGAATATGAACTTCTCCCTATTGCTTCATGACTGTAACTTTATTAGATGGATACCTACTCCTTCCTTTGATATGAGTATGTCAAATTGTACAGGCCTGAATATGAAGTTCTCACTATTGCTTGATGACTGTAACTTTATTAGATGGATACCTACTCCTTCCTTTGATATGAGTATGTCAAATTGTTCAGGTCTGAATATGAACTTCTCCCTATTGCTTCATGACTGTAACTTTATTAGATGGATACCTACTCCTTCTTTGATATGAGTATGTCAAATTGTTCAGGTCTGAATATGAACTTCTCCCTATTGCTTCATGACTGTAACTTTATTAGATGGATACCTACTCCTTCCTTTGATGTGAGTATGTCAAATTGTTCAGGCCTGAATATGAACTTCTCCCTATTGCTTCATGACTGTAACTTTATTAGATGGATACCTACTCCTTTTTTTGATATGAGTATGTGAAATTATTCAGGTCTGAATATGAACTTCTCCCTATTGCTTCATGACTGTAACTTTATTAGATGGATACCTACTCCTTCCTTTGATATGAGTATGTCAAATTGTACAGGCCTGAATATGAAGTTCTCACTATTGCTTGATGACTGTAACTTTATTAGATGGATACCTACTCCTTCCTTTGATATGAGTATGTCAAATTGTTCAGGTCTGAATATGAACTTCTCCCTATTGCTTCATGACTGTAACTTTATTAGATGGATACCTACTCCTTTTTTTGATATGAGTATGTGAAATTATTCAGGTCTGAATATGAACTTCTCCCTATTGCTTCATGACTGTAACTTTATTAGATGGATACCTACTCCTTCCTTTGATATGAGTATGTCAAATTATTCAGGTCTGAATATGAACTTCTCCCTATTGCTTCATGACTGTAACTTTATTAGATGGATACCTACTCCTTCCTTTGATATGAGTATGTCAAATTGTTCAGGCCTGAATATGAACTTCTCCCTATTGCTTCATGACTGTAACTTTATTAGATGGATACCTACTCCTTCCTTTGATGTGAGTATGTCTTTTCCCAACATTTCTTTTGTTCTCTTTCCAGGGACCCTCTACTATCACTACTCATGAGAAACTACTTTGTGGTAGGTGTGTACACTTTATTTTACTTCTTTAGAAGAAGTTGTGAAGTACCAGCTGTATTACTTAGTTGTCCATACACTTTATTTAACTTTTACTGAAACCTGCACTCTACATCATTACAGCTGTAACACTTACTGTATAAATGTGGTTGTTTTTCTGTAAGAATACTAGTGGCATACGTAGAGGTACATAGTTGTTGAGTTTTAACTCAATAGTAGACTTTCACTGAATATTGGTAACAAAGTAAAAGAGAATTTATACCCATTGTTGATGATCCTTTGACTGAAAAAATAAGGAATGGTCCACTTTTCAAAACAGGGATTTGTGGACATGTTGCAGTGTGATGTTTCTCTTGAATCCACCACCATGTTTAATTCCCCCTCTTATTTTCTCCAAGTGGATCATTGGATTCCTTACCAGTTCTAGTAATTGGTAGTGGCAGACCAAGGAGGTTTTATCCAGTGTGTAAAGTAGAAATGTATCTTACAATACAACCAGACTGCACATTTATCCACTCAGTAAGAAGAGGGAAAGGGTAGTGGCTTTATACTGTAATGAACAAAGTAGTTCCTGGTATAAAACTTCAAAACTATATGAAATATGAAACATCTCAGGCATCATATAAGAAACCAACAGCTGATTACCAGAGAAAGATGTGACTTAAAGATGTTGCAACTGAACAAGGTTGACACAAATCATTTCTCAAATTAAATTAATTTACATCTATGAATTTGTAACAGCTCTTGCTTCATAGTTAAATTGCCAGAAAAACTGGAGTAGTTATGAGACAGTGTGTGCTTTTTGCATATTATTATTCTGTGTTCCTTTATGTATTTAATGAAATAAGAAATACTTACTGCACAACTGTTATAAGTATTGAAGAAAGTAGGGATAATTGTCATTGGTAGTAAACAGCAAAAAAACAGAAAGAGAGAAAGAAGGCTCAGGTAAGTACTTTATTTCTTGATTTTCATGTGTAACTAAAATGTAAAAATAGGAAACTCTTTAGGTTAGTTAAGGTTAGATTAAGTGGTGTAAATCACAGTGATAATATAATAATAACTATTTTCATGGAATCTTGTGAGCACTTCAGAGTAACTATTGGGTAATGTAATGTTTTTGTGTAACATGCAACACATGTTCTCTAGATGATTTACAACTTATAATGGTGCCAATAGTAGACACAGATAAAAGGGCAATAGAAAAAATAAAATTACAGTAGAAAAATAATAACACAGTTAGGAGAATAATACAGACTTAGGACAAACAAGTATATTAGTGGTTAAAAGGTTGGTCAAATTCACAAATTACAGTAGAAAAATAATAACACAGTAAGGAGAATAATACAGACTTAGGACAAACAAATATATTGGTGGTTAAAAGGTTGGTCAAATTCACGAATTACAGTAGAAAAATAATAATACAGTTAGGAGAATAATACAGGCTTAGGACAAACAAATATATTGGCGGTTAAAAGGTTGGTCAAATTCACGAATTACATTAGAAAAATAATAACAGTTAGGAGAATAATACAGACTTAGGACAAACAAATATATTGGCGGTTAAAAGGTTGGTCAAATTCACGAATTACAGTAGAAAAATAATAACACAGTAAGGAGAATAATACAGACTTAGGACAAACAAATATAGTGGTGGTTAAAAGGTTGGTCAAATTCACAAATTACAGTAGAAAAATAATAACAGTTAGGAGAATAATACAGACTTAGGACAAACAAATATATTGGCGGTTAAAAGGTTGGTCAAATTCATGAATTACATTAGAAAAATAATAACAGTTAGGAGAATAATACATACTTAGGACAAACAAATATATTGGTTAAAAGGTTGTTCAAATTCATGAAATACAGTAGAAAAATAATAACACAGTTAGGAGAATAATACAGACTTAGGACAAACAAATATATTGGTGGTTAAAAGGTTGGTCAAATTCACGAATTACAGTAGAAAAATAATAACACAGTTAGGAGAATAATACAGACTTAGGACAAACAAATATATTGGTGGATAAAAGGTTGGTCAAATTCACAAACCTTGTACAAAGTGAGGACTGAGAAAATAACAGTAAAATATAAAATTTTATATAAAATCTCCACTCGCAAAGATGGAATTATGATGCTGACCAATGTTCACATTCTAACATTTGCATCATTGCATCCACCTGCTACCATCAAGGCAGGCTATCTTAATTACAAGTTATGGCTATATATTCCAAACCCTGTCTGATGTTTCCAGTGTCAACAGTTCGGTCACTCAGAGACATCATATTGTGGATCCTTGACATGTGCTCCTTGCTGTGGCAAGGACCACGATGCCTATGAGTGTGAATCAGACCCTCATTGCATCAATTGCAATGGCTCTCACCCATCCTACTTTTGTTCTTCCCCTAAATGGTTGAAAGAAAGAGAGGTGCAGAATTTGAAGACACTTCAAAACTTTAAGACATTAAAGAAAAAAGACATTGTCGTAAACAGAAGAGTTCTCTGCCCAGTTTGCCTACACATAAATAAAAATGGCCATCTTGATAAATGGAACTTTTGAAGTTTATGTTTTAATCTGGATGACATCAAAGCAGTGATTGCTTCTTAAGATCCTGTATGTCTTTCTGAATAGGAAACATTTCTGTTTTAATCTGGATGACATCAAAGCACTGATTGCTTCTTAAGATCCTGTATGTCTTTCTGAATAGGAAACATTTCTGTTTTAATCTGGATGACATCAAAGCACTGATTGCTTCTTAAGATCCTGTATGTCTTTCTGAATAGGAAACATTTCTGTTTTAATCTGGATGACATCAAAGCACTGATTGCTTCTTAAGATCCTGTATGTCTTTCTGAATAGGAAACATTTCTGTTTTAATCTGGATGACATCAAAGCACTGATTGCTTCTTAAGATCCTGTATGTCTTTCTGAATAGGAAACATTTCTGTTTTAATCTGGATGACATCAAAGCACTGATTGCTTCTTAAGATCCTGTATGTCTTTCTGAAACCTGCCGATACTCATCTTTTGGCAGTTTTTTTTCTACAAAAATGACAGACTGTGTGATGAATGAGTGCATGGAGGGGTGGCATTGTTGGTTGATCAGCATGTGCTCATTCTGTCTTTGCCACTCGACACATCCTTGGAGGCCGTAGCCATCAGTGTTTTCTTGAGTCATACCATCACTGTTTGTTCTCTCTACCTGTTACCTGGAGAGACCTATGATCAATCATCCCTTAATGCTCTCATTAAACAGTTGCCATCTCTCGTTTTAATCCTGGGGGACTTTAATGGACATCATCCCCATTGGGGAAGTGCTGATATTGATAGGAGGGATTGCTCTGTGGAGCATATGCTCTCTGATCACAACCTTTCTCTTTTCAATACTGGTTGTTCTACTTATTTTCATGCACCTAACCAGTCCTTTACTGCTATTATTTTCTCGGTTTGCTCCCCTTCATTATTTTCTCATTTTTCATGGAGGGTTGAGAATAATCCACGAGGCAGTAACCATTTTCCTATAATTTTGAGAGAGACTGGCCATGGTCGATGCCACCCAACCTGTGTGCTTTGATGGAAGCTGGATCAAGCCAACTGGCTTTCTTTCACTGCTCTTGCAGAACTTGATTCTCCCATCATCTGTAAGCCATCAATAGGTGACTGTGTGGCAGCAGTAACAGACTGTAATATACAGGCAGCTGCTCAGTGCATTCCTAAAACCTCAACACATTTTCCATGATATCCTCGTCTGTGATGGAATCCTGACTACCACATGGCATGGAAGGCTCTAAAACGGGCTTGGGATAATTGTCATAGGTATCCCACACTCTTGAACCCTACCACTTTCCAACAGGCCCCCATGCACATGCTCGGTGGGTAAGACATCAAAGCCAGAATGAATCTTGAATTAAATTCACAACCATCATATCTTCTATCACCAGTTCCAAAGTCATATGAGACAAGATTCGAAAGGTCAGTGGGCAGTATTATTCTGTTCCCCTCTTGATCTTACTCTCTTATGGCCAGGAAGTAGGTGATACCCGGATCATCACCCATAGTCTAAGTGAAAGCTTTTGCTAGGTATCTAGTACTCCTGCTTCATCCTTCACCTTCTTAGCCATCAAGGTTTGGGCAGAGCAATCACCTCTTTCCTTTTGAGCTGATTACACTGGGGAACACTCATTTTGTTGCACTTAAAAAAAGACCTTTCTATAGTCAATTTGAGTGTGTTGATTTCAAATCTGAAGTCAGTTTTTTGTCTGCAAGCTACAGATTTTATGCAATTTGACATTGTTATTTATTTTTTAATTTTTCGTTATTATAGGAAATTATAGGAATAGCTTATCAATTTGTTTGTGTATTTTATTCAGGTAGGAATTTGCGTTTGTAACTTTTGTACACTTCATCTGGACAATCTCGTTTAATCAGTGATAAACCCACTTGTTGAAATTTATATGCAAAAGCTTTCGTTTGGGCTGAAAACACTTTACATAACAACCTTCGGAAGAAGGTCGAACGTTGTTCGCTCTTTATGTAAAGTGTTTTCAGCCCAAACGAGCCGCTTTTGCATATAAAAATCTCGTTTAATGCTCCAGCAGTAGTCAGCCATCATACTTTTGTCCCAGCGCCCTTGGTAGCATTCTTCCATGACCTTTAGGTCTTAGTGGAATCGTTCTCCTTGTTCGTCACTCACAGCCCCCAGGTTGTCAGGGAACTTATAAAGGTGGCTGTTCAAAAAATGAAGCTTGATTGATGCTCATGTTGCACCGAGATCACTAAAAGCGAGGAGCATTCTGTTCACAAGTTCACTGTAGTTCTCCGCCTTATTGTTTCCAAGGAAGTTCTGAACGACTGCCACAAAGGATAACCATGCTGCCTTTTCTAAAGCGGTCATCTTAGCAACAAACTGATCATCACGAATTAGGGTTCGAATCTGTGGGCCATCAAACACGCCTGCTTTGATCTTCTCAAATGATAACCCTGGTAAAGCTGTGATGATGTGTTGGAAACATTCACCTTCGGTTTCCAGTGCCTTGACAAATTGCTTCATTAAACCTAATTTGATGTGAAGAGGAGGAAAGATGATCTTATCTCTGCTTACAATTGGGTCTTGTATGATATTTGGCATGCCTGCTTCAAGGGTGTCACGAATAGGCCAGTCCTTCTGGACCCAATGTCTGTCTCGTGCTCGGCTGTCCCACATACAGAGGAAACATGGAAACTTGGTGAAACCTCTCTGTTGTCCAAGAAGAAAGTTGACCATCTTTAAGTCTACACAAATGATCCAATTGTGCTCACGATATTTTAATAAGTCCATGACCATTCTCATATCATCATAGTCTTCCCGCAAATGCACTGAGTGACCGACAGGTACTGCTCCATAAACATTCCCATTATGTAAAAGAACACACTTTAGACTGTGTTTTGAACTGTCTAAAAAGAGTCTCCATTCAGCAGGACTATAGTAAGGTACACCCAGTTCTTTGAGAAGCCCTTGGATGTCATGGCAGTAAACAAACTGTCTGTCTTCTGAAAAGAAGGTCACTAAAAGCTGGTCACGCTTTCTGAAATATGATACTTTAACAGAGTGATCAACAAGATTTCTGCCTTGTAATCTTGATGCCAAAAGCTCTGCTGCTTTCTTTGAAAGACCTAAATCCCGCACTAAATCATTCAGTTCAGCCTGGGAAGAGGCTTGGGACGGGAAAGGTTCAGTGTCTGAAGAACAGTTCTCCGATTGTGTACACTTTTCTGACAATTCACTGTCAAAACTGTCTTGTTCGCTTGTATCATGTCCAATGTCTTTATTGTCCAATGAAGGCAAGCCTTTGAAAACTGGAACAGGAACTTCTTCAGAGTGCGGAGCAGGCCGAATAGCTGAGGGAATGTTCAGATACGTAATCTTATGTTGGTTTTTCTTCCCAACACCCGTTGTGTTTACCATGCAGAAATAACAGTCAGTTACATGGTTGGTGGGTTCGTGCCAAATCATTGGAACACCAAAAGGCAGACCATTGCGTTTTTCTTTGGTCCAGTCTCGAAGCATTTCCTCACAATTGTGGCACACAACATGAGGAGCCCATTGCTTGTCTTGATCACCAAGATGAACTTCAAAATATGCCTTGTAGGCACGCTTGACGAACGAGGATATGTTACGTCTCTGACGATTGAGTGTGTAGCATCCACATATGTAGCAGCAAGCCTTGCATCAGCAATGATATTTATTTTTGGAAGCCATGTTTGATCTGAAACAAAAGAAGAATGATCAAAATATTAGAAGCTATCTATATATATGGACGTGAAAATGCTTATACATGGTTTATGCAAGTTCACATTTGTACAATTTCATTAACCTCAAATTGCATACAAACTAGAGCTTGTAGAGAAAAACTAATTTCAGATTTGAAATCAGTGCCTAAAACTCCTTCAGAATCAGTTAAAATATCCAATGCAACTCAAAGTTACTGAAAAAGTGTTCCCCAGTGTTATCTCTGTTACAATAATCATCCCTTTGCACTGGTATAACTCGGATAGGCCCTTTATTGGTCTTGCAGTGCATTGGTTGGACCTGATGATGTACACTATGAAATGCTGCACCATCTATCTCCTGCTTTTCTTGATATTTGGCAGGAGAATGTCCTGATGCCTGGTGCCAACCTATTGTCCTACTTTTCCCTAAGTCTGGGTAGGATCCTAAGATTTCTTCAAACTACCATCCAGTTGCTTTGACGAGCTGTCTCTGTAAGACCTTAGAGAGGATGGTTAATGCTCGTCTTGTTTGGTTCCTAAAATCAATCTTCTCTTGCCCACCCAGTGTGGGTTTCGACAACAGAACTCCACTGTGGACCACCTGATATGATATGAAACGTCAGTCAGAGAAGCCTTCTCTCAAATGACAACATCTTGTATCAATATTCTTTGACATTGAGAAGGCTTATGATACAACATAGAGGTATGGCATTTTGGAATATCTCCATTTATATGGGTTACCTGGCCATTTGCCCATTTTTATTAAAAATTTTTAATGGACAGGTGATTCCAAGTTCATGTAGGTTCAGTCTTTTCCAGTTCTTTTCTACGTGAACTTGGAGGCCCTCAGGGCTGTGTTTTGAGTGTCACTCTTTTCAGTATAAAGATTATGCAATGTGAAAACAAGCTTTTCCAAATGAAACCCTCTACTGGACTTTGGCCATCTTGCTTCCATAAGGATTGGAAATAGGAAGTTGTCCAAACTGGACTATGCATTGGTCACAGTTTTTTAACTCATCTTTTTTTTTTGTCTTGGACTGATGCATCAATATTTTGTCTGTGTAACACTCAGGTCAAAATAAGCCACATTTTACTGTCTTGCTGTCATTCTGACTCCCAACAACAGCACAATTTTAAGCATGTTGTTTCCCAAGGTTTATCTATAATCTATAACATTAGACAGTGTTATTGGTGATGGTGACACTGTCCACCTTAGAAATGTTTTTAAAGACCATTAATCTTTTTAATGCTATTTAAGTTTTTTAATTTATACATTAGACCTTTTTTAATGTGTTTCTCTTTTAAGAACCAAAGTACATCTAGTACAATTTGGAATTAGAAAATGGCCATAACATCAAATAACTCGAAATCATGACTGGAAAGGCCAACTTCAGGTGACTAATGCTGATTTTTAAATTTATCAGTGAGTCATCCTGGTGAGTTATGATAATTACAATTATGCTGCAGAAAGTCCTTTACAACTTGTATTACTCTAGTTTTTCTCTTACTGCTGTAGATGAAATGTAAAAATTAGATTTAATGTTATTTATGTTTTTAATTAAAAAATTAACCTTTTTTGTTTTACCTTAATTTTCTTTTATGAATTTTAATAATTTTACGTTAATTTTAACTTTTTACTGAATGTTTGGCACAGATAGCCTCGTTGCTTTGCTCCATAAAACACCAAACCAACCAACCAACCAACCTGTTGATTGGTGGAGATTTATAGTGTACTTACTTGCATGTTGGAATATGAGGTAGTTTAAAGGCTAATGGTGAGCTATAGAGGGCAGCATTAAACAAGAAAAGCTATTATGTGATGGGAGGTAGCCATTACAAATATTTCATTGAAATTTAAAAATTGTAGTTACTTTATATGGATGTACTGTGGTGATTACATATTTTTCATAAACCTTTTGATTTCAGAACACACATGTCAGGGTACAGTCAGATGAATCTGGTGATACACAACAAGATGAAATTATTTCTGGATTTAGTGAGAATGATGGTGATAATATTGACTCTAAAGATGAAATTGTGTGTGTGATAAAAGGAAAGGAAACACAAGATGATTGTCAACAAGTTGGCTCTGGGTCAGAAACATTTCCTGGTAAATAAAACATCTACAAAATAACACATCA
Source organism: Tachypleus tridentatus (assembly GCF_004210375.1). NCBI lineage: Eukaryota > Metazoa > Arthropoda > Merostomata > Xiphosura > Limulidae > Tachypleus > Tachypleus tridentatus. The sequence continues at coordinate 2,432,364 of NC_134825.1, read as the reverse complement.
AATCATTACTACTGGCTAAGATGAAATAGTGTAACATTTAGTTAAATGTTAGTTATAATTTCAAGTATTTAAGTAAATTTTGACAGTTATATATCCTTAGATTGTCATGATTATTAGCTTATACAGTCACTGATGTTTAATTGTTAATTAGTTACTGTTTTTAATTATTTATGGACAGTAACTACTAAGTTGCTTAATACTACATTTGAGCTGCTATTCCACTATGTTAATGAACCAGAAGTTGATCCCAGAAAGTCTGGTATACTATCTACATATCTAGGGTCTTCCTTATTAAAACTTTAATGAAGTGTTTGAATTATACATGTAAACATTGGCTGGTATGGATAGAGAAAGCACTATGTGGACGAGCGAACAACGTTTCAACCTTCTTCGGTCATCATCAGGTTCACAAAGAAAGAGGTAACTGACTGGTAGCTGACCACATGTTTGAAGGCAGTTGTGTAAGTGTAGGAATGTAGAGGGCGTGCTTAGATGTTGGATTATATTTATTAATATAGGTATAAAGGTGTTCCTTTGATCAGCTACTGGTCAGTTACCTCTTTCATTCTTTGTGAACCTGACAATGACTGAAGAAGGTCGAAGCATTGCTCGCTCCTCTACATAGTGCTTTCTCTACCCACATCAGCTGTTTTTACACATATAATTTTTCTCTATAAGTGGATTTTCTCGTCATCTCGGATTAGTTGAATGTTGTTAACCCTCTCCACTGAGGTCAGGAGTCGAATGCTGAGTTACATTTAAAATGACTATTTTATATGAATAAGTTCAGTATCAACCTATAGATCATAATTCAAATTTTAGTATTATATGTAAATTAATTTTTTAGTTTAAAAGTAAATATTAGAAATGTACCTAAACATAAATTTTTGTGGGTCTCATGTTATGTTAAATGTAGAACTGGTTCAAATTATGTTTTTGATGTCAAAATACAAAATTCTTAGCTCTTTTTTAATTAGGCACTCAAATTACCAATACTTAGAAGCTAGAATATAAAATAAGAATTTCTCGTTTTTCTACTTGTTGAAATATTGCTCAGGTACTGATTCTAACACATTGTGCCTAAACATCTCTAACCATTTTTGGAAATGCTTCCTCATACATGCTTCTGTCTCTGACATGTGAATAACTAATCAAAAGGTCAGAATGTCCCCGTAGTGGCTTTCTTAAACATTTTCAAGTATTACAATGTATACTAAGGTTACTAAGTCGGTCCCAGGGACAAAGCCCACGCTGAAGTAGTTAAGACTTTCTGTTACTATAATAATCAAATGATTACAAAACTATTAATAAAATATAGTCACTGATTAATAAAACATTGAGCTTATGTTTAGTTCTGTTTAAAATATTTATGATGGATAAATAATTACTACATTAAAACAATGATTATCTGATACACTTAGCTTATTCCAAGTAGTTAGGATGGATAAATAACTGGTAGCCTAGAATTCCAATTATACAAAGCATTGAGTCTGTGTTTTATTGTATTTAAAGTCTTTTATCTGGTGAGCATAGTTTTATGGCTGTGTTTATTTGGTTTCTTAGTATGTTGAGTTTTGTTTTGTTTCATGTGCTGAGTCCCAAGGAATGTATAGTCCAGTATGGGTGATGTTTCGGTGGATTTCTGTTTGAAATTGTGTATCAGTTCTTGTAATTTTGAGGTTAAGAAATGATATTTGATTGTTTTCTTCCTGTTCACATGTGAAGTTGATGTTGGGATGTATAGAGTTAATGTGATTGAAAAATTAAGTATGTGTTCTGTAGATTTGAATCCAGTTGGTTGAACCGTGTCATCTACATATCTATACCAGTATAGTGGTGGATGTAATGCTGTGTTAATTGCTTGTGTTTCAACTTGTGTCATAAAATATTGGCTAGAACTGGTGATACTGGGTTGCCCATGCTTAGGCCGTTTGTTTGTATATAGTTTTGGTTGTTGAACATGAAGTTTGTCTTTATCGTGGTGAATTCTATGAGGGTTGTTAACTGGTTACTGGGAATTTCTATAGTTGGGTTAGGGTCTCGATATAGAGTTCTAAGGCTATCTTGCAGGCTTCAGTGGTTGGAACTTCTGTAAAGAGGGATATAACATCTAAACTGGCCATTAAGGCTTTATGATTAAGTTGATTTAGATTAGACTTGAAATTAAAAGAGTCTTTGATAAATGAGCTGGCTGATGTTACATATTTGGAGAATGCCCATGCTATGTATTTACCAAGGTTGTAATTAAACGATTCATATGTGGACATTATTGGTCGTAATGGACAATCTGGTTTATGAGGTTTGGGGATGCCGTATATTTGTGGTGTGCGTGAGTCGGTTTTTACGTAGGTAGGAATAAAGTGTTTGTGAAATTGTGTTGGCTTTTTTCATTTGTAGTAGTAATTTGTTCAGTTGCGTCTCGTGTGTCTTTGTTGGATTTGTGTGTATAGGTTTAAATTTGTTCGTGTCTGATAGGATGTTATTCATTTTTGATGTATTCATTCGTGTTCATTATGACTATAGCGTTACCTTTATCTGCTTTTAGAATTTTTATGTTTTGTCTTGTTTTAGGTTTTTATGCAATTAATGTCTATTTTTGTAAGGTTGTTTTCAGTTTTCTGTTTTGTGAAATTATGTTGATGGTTTTGTGAGAAAATTCTTTGAAAAAATCGTTTAAGATGTTGTTTTAGGTGTTTCTGGAAAATATAAATTTGTAATTTTACCTGGGAAGGTTGGCTGTTGGATGTCAATAAAATTATCTAAGTTGTCTTCTTTCTGTTGGTTGTTTTGGTTGTTTCCTTGTTTTTGTTCTCTGTAGAAAGTATCACAAGTCTCCTGGCTAGGTCTTCTAAACATGTTTTGATTTCTATGGTTGGAATGTACCTAGGTGCTATAGCTGTTGAGTCCTTTGTTAAGTAGATGTATCTCGCCTGTGTTTAATTGATCGGTCGGATCTGTTAATTATGAGGTTAGTCAACGGTTTGTCGTTTTGGTGTCTTTTCTGTTGTTTGCATCTTAGTTTTTCTAGTTTTTTGTTGTGGCAGATCTTTTGTCTCTGTCGTTTTAGTATTGATTTGGTTTATGTTTCGTTGTATAAGTCCATAAATCTCTGGTTTAATGCAGCATGCCAGTTGATGGTCTAGATTCATTTTTTTGTTTTGTAAGTCATGTAGTTCTTTATATTTTGTGTTCAACATGGCTTTCAGTAGTTTTTCTGTAAATTTTGAATAATGTTTGTGTATGTATTAAAATTTTTTGAAAGTTTTACCTTTACAAAATTAGGGGTTAGTTGTTCTTTTCTACATTGTTGAATAAAATAAATGTCATTTCTTCTATTAATAATTCGTTGGTTTAAATTCCTTAGTTTCTTAACGATCGTGTGAGCGTGTACTGTTAATAGTGGTGTACGGTATGCTAGTTCAGACATAATGGTAACAGGTAACAGGTAAGTACAAATACACTGAGAAAACACAAAACTTACACTTCTCGTACAGTCGCCGCGATGAAACAATAATCAGTGATGACAAAAACATAAAAATTCTAAAAGCAGATAAAGGTAACGCTATAGTCATAATGAACACGAATGAATACATCCAAAAATGAATAACATCCTATCAGACCGCGAACAAATTTAAACCTATACACACAAATCCAACAAAGACACACGAGACGAACTGAACAAATTACTACTACAAATGAAAAAGCCAACACAATTTCACAAACACTTTATTCCTACCTACGTAAAACCGACTCACGACACCACAAATATACGGCATCCCCAAACCTCATAAACCAGATTGTCCATTACGACCAATAATGTCCACATATGAATCGTTTAATTACAACCTTGGTAAATACATAGCATGGGCATTCTCCAAATATGTAACATCAGCCAGCTCATTTATCAAAGACTCTTTTAATTTCAAGTCTAATCTAAATCAACTTAATCATAAAGCCTTAATGGCCAGTTTAGATGTTATATCCTCTTTACAGAAGTTCCAACCACTGAAGCCTGCAAGATAGCCTTAGAACTCTATATCCGAGACCCTAACCCAACTATAGAAATTCCCAGTAACCAGTTAACAACCCTCATAGAATTCACCACGATAAAGACAAACTTCATGTTCAACAACCAAAACTATATACAAACAAACGGCCTAAGCATGGGCAACCCAGTATCACCAGTTCTAGCCAATATTTTTATGACACAAGTTGAAACACAAGCAATTAACACAGCATTACATCCACCACTATACTGGTATAGATATGTAGATGACACGGTTTGGGATTCAAATCTACAGAACACATACTTAATTTTTTCAATCACATTAACTCTATACATCCCAACATCAACTTCACATGTGAACAGGAAGAAAACAATCAAATATCATTTCTTAACCTCAAAATTACATGAACTGATACATCATTTCAAACAGAAATCCAATCGAAAAATCACCCATACTGGACTATACATTCCTTGGGACTCAGCACATGAAACAAAACAAAACTCAACATACTAAGAAACCAAATAAACACAGCCATAAAACTATGCTCACCAGATAAAATTAACGATGAATTAGACAAAATAAAACAATACTTCACCAACATCAATAAGTTTCCTCCACAAACCGTAGAAAACATTATAATGCACACACCTAGACAGAAAGCAAAATCAACCAACTAAAGTAAATACAGCTCACGAATCAAAACCACAAAACCATATACTGCTGTATACCATATATTCCGACATCAGCAAACAAATAACCAACATTTGGCAAAAATTAGTAACAAAATATGACATTCCAATTAATACCAAATTTATTCAAAACCCGCACAAAACTGAGGTCTATACTATGTAAAACTACACTGACAAACACCACACCAACATTATTTATAAAATACAATGTGATAACTGCCACGACTTCTATATTGAGAAACAAGTAGAAAAATGGAAACCAGATTCAAAGAACATAAAAGTCACCTTCACACGTTTTCAACACTGCAAGTCAAATAACATATAATAAACTCAGGAATAATTTAACTGTTGTTATGTACATATCTTCATGTAGTTAGTATTTTCTAAACACGTACAGTGAAATAGAAACTAGGGATCTAGTGTTTCTACCATTAGATTCATGGTATAATATTAGTATATATATCTTTGTTTAAAACTTATACTGGAACAACACGTACCAAAAAATGTGTTTATTAATTTCTAGTATAGCCCACCCTTTACATTATTCATCCTTATTCTGATATGCAGCTCATCCCTGGAAGACAACCTATATTATTGGTTTGTAGTAAATCCACAAGTACTTATCAGAGTATTGATTGGCTAGTTCATAACACAGTGTGATGACCTATTTTTCTCTTTCAGTTTTTGGGTGTCTGTACAGGCTACTTACTGTATGGGAGTTTTTATTTTTGACTTGACAAAAATTAAAGGAGAAAAAATACATTTGTATAGAAAAGCCTAGGTATTGAATGTAGCATGTTTACATTTGTATAGAAAAGCCTAGGTATTGAATGTAGCATGTTTACATTTGTATAGAAAAGCCTAGGTATTGAATGTAGCATGTTTACATTTGTATAGAAAAGCCTAGGTATTGAATGTAGCATGTTTACATTTGTATAGAAAAGCCCAGGTATTGAATGTAGCATGTTTACATTTGTATAGAAAAGCCCAGGTATTGAATGTAGCATGTTTACATTTGTATAGAAAAGCCCAGGTATTGAATGTAGCATGTTTACATTTGTATAGAAAGCCCAGGTATTGAATGTAGCATGTTTACATTTGTATAGAAAGCCCAGGTATTGAATGTAGCATGTTTACATTTGTATAGAAAAGCCCAGGTATTGAATGTAGCATGTTTACATTTGTATAGAAAAGCCCAGGTATTGAATGTAGCATGTTTACATTTGTATAGAAAGCCCAGGTATTGAATGTAGCATGTTTACATTTGTATAGAAAAGCCCAGGTATTGAATGTAGCATGTTTACATTTGTATAGAAAAGCCCAGGTATTGAATGTAGCATGTTTACATTTGTACAGAAAAGCCCAGGTATTGAATGTAGCATGTTTACATTTGTATAGAAAAGCCCAGGTATTGAATGTAGCATGTTTACATTTGTATAGAAAAGCCCAGGTATTGAATGTAGCATGTTTACATTTGTATTTGTAGTACAGAAAAGCCCAGGTATTGAATGTAGCATGTTTACATTTGTATAGAAAAGTCCAGGTATTGAAAGCATGTTTACATTTGTATAGAAAAGCCCAGGTATTGAATGTAGCATGTTTACATTTGTATAGAAAATGCCCATTTGTATAGAAAAGCCCAGGTATTGAATGTAGCATGTTTACATTTGTATAGAAAAGGTATTGAATGTAGCATGTTTACATTTGTATAGAAAAGCCTAGGTATTGAATGTAGCATGTTTACATTTGTATAGAAAAGCCCAGGTATTGAATGTAGCATGTTTACATTTGTATAGAAAAGCCCAGGTATTGAATGTAGCATGTTTACATTTGTATAGAAAAGCCCAGGTATTGAATGTAGCATGTTTACATTTGTATAGAAAAGCCCAGGTATTGAATGTAGCATGTTTACATTTGTATAGAAAAGCCTAGGTATTGAATGTAGCATGTTTACATTTGTATATAAAAGCCTAGGTATTGAATGTAGCATGTTTACATTTGTATATAAAAGCCCAGGTATTGAATGTAGCATGTTTACAGAAACCTAGACAGCAAATGAGATATATTTATAGAAACTTATACAATAAATGATATATGTTTATAGAAACCTACATACTAAAGATAGTGTGTTCACATAAATCTCTGTAATAAATGTGGTGTGTTTGTATAAATGTCTGTGATAAATGTGGTGTGTTTACAGAAACCTATGTCATAATTGTAATGTGTTTGGGCAAATTTATATGATATATGTTGTTTTGTAAAGAAACCTAGTTAATAAATGTATTGTATGTAGACAAACACAAACCTATATAATACATGTATTGTCTCTATTGTTTCCTATAGAATTGTAAAAGCCGTGTATTTTGTGAGTACCAACTTATGTATGTGTGTATTTACATTACTAAACTTAGTGTAAATATGTAAGTATACCAGTGTATAGAGCCTTGTGTTGTTACTTTTATTTATCTTCTCATGGTATTTTAGATTTTGTCAACATATTGCTAGGTTCAAAATCTTGGTAAATTTCACAATTTCTTGTGCTTTTAAAACACAAAAAAGCATTTGAAGTTACACAAATAAATGTGTGTATAAACAACTAAAATAAAGATGTGTCTGGTCTTGTTTCTCTTCTAAATTTATGTATGTATGAAACAAATCATATTAATTATATGTTTGTCATTTTGTGTGTATGATCTTATTATATGTAATTTATTTTTATTTTAGATACAGAGATGTATGAAAATAGCTTCAGTGGAGATGACCTGAAAGAAGATCAGAATATAAGATGTGATGATATAAAACACATTTCTACAGTTTGTGGTATACAATTTATAAGTGAAAGTATCCTAAGAAGTCACAACAAGATACACACTCTGGAGAAAAAACCTTGCAGATGTACAACATGTGGCAGAGGATTTGTACGCAAAAGTAACTTGAAAAGTCATGAGAAGATACACATTGGGGAAAAGGCGTACAGTTGTGTAGTGTGTGGCAAAGGATTTTTGAGTAAAAAAGGTTTAAACATACATGAGAAGATACACACTGGAGAAATACCATACAGTTGTATTATATGTGGCAATAGATTTTTGAGTAAAAATGGTCTAAATGTTCATGAGAAGGTACACACTGGGGAAAAACCGTACAGTTGTGTGACATGTGGTAAACAGTTTGTTTGTAAAAGTAACTTGAAGAGACATGAGCAGATACACAGTGAGGAGAAGCCATACAGTTGCATTGTGTGTGGTAAACAACTTAGAACAAAACATAAACTTAAAATACATGAGAAGATTCACACTGGACAGAAACCATATAGTTGTGTGGTATGTGGCAAAGGATTTTTAAGTTACAATGGTTTACAAATTCATGAAAAAATACACACTGGTGAGAAGCCATATGGTTGTGCAGTTTGTGGTAAACGATTTGTAAGTAAAAGTAGTTTAAATACTCATGAGAAGATACACAGTGATGAGAAGCCATATAGTTGTGTTGTATGTGGTAAACAGTTTATAACTAAAAGTAAAATAAAGTATCATGAGCAGCAACACACTGGAGAGAAGCCTTACAGTTGTGCACTGTGTGGCAAAGGATTCTTGACTAAAAATGGTCAAATAATTCATGAGAAGATACACACTGGTGAGAAACCATACAGTTGTGTGACATGTTGTAAAAAATTTGTAAGTAAAAGTAACTTAAAAACTCATGAACAGATACACACTGGGAAAAGCCCTACAGTTGTGTTATATGTGGTAAACAACTACAAACAAAAAGAAAACTTGGACTGCATGAGAAGTTGCACACTGGGAAAATCCATACAGTTGGTTAGTGTGTGACAAAGGATTTTTATGTTACAATGATCAACAAATTCATGAGAATGTAGACACTGATGAGAAGCTGTATAGTTGTGTCGTATGTAATGACAAATATTTAAGCAAAAGTAACTTAAATAACTTGTAGGAAGATACTTAGTGGTAAAAAGACCATTATAGTTGAGTAGTATGTGGTAAAGGGTTTGTATGTAAAACTATGTTAAATAACCCACAGGGGATTCTTATCACTGAACAAGTATGTCAAAACTACAGTTGAACTGTGGTTTTCATCAATTAGTTTCACCTAAGATAACTGACAATAGAGATAACATTATTATAGCTACTAAGACAACCTGTTTTCACTTGGGAGAGCAACTAGCTAGAAACTCTCACCACTAACTCTGGCTGTTTAAGTTTTAAATAAAATATAAAGTTACTGGTTTATTATGTTGTGTTTCTGATTGCATAAATCATTTATTAGTGTTCAATAACCTAAAAATGTACTTTTCCACAGGTGTGCATTATGTTTGTAACACTACGTTTCATACCTTTATGGTGGAAATTGACAGACACTGGCATGTGCAACTCTCTTAGAACAGAGTAAAAATATGTGAAACATTATTTTTTATCTGCTTAGATCTGAATGAAAGAAGACTATATTTACATTACATAGCAGCTTATATCGTTGATTATTCTAGGGTTTTAGTATGAAGATGGGTGTTACATTTTGATACATGAAGACTACTTACACTATGTAGCAGCTCATTGATTACTTTGGGTTTTAGTATGAAGAAAGGTGTTACACTTTGATATATCAAGACTCTTTATACTGTAACAGATCATATCATTGATTACTCTAGGGTTTTAGTATGAAGATGGGTGTTACGTTTTGATACATGAAGACTACTTACACTATGTAGCAGCTCATTGATTACTTTGGGTTTTAGTGTGAAGAAGGGTGTTACACTTTGATATATCAAGACTGTTTATACTGTAGCAGATCATATCATTGATTATTCTAGGGTTTTGGTATGAAGACGGGTGTTACATTTTGATACATGAAGACTACTTACACTATGTAGCAGACAATATTGATTACTCAATGGTTTTAATCTGAAGATAGTATTTACATTTTGACACATTTAGACTATTTGCACTATAGCAGATCATGCCATTTATTACTCTGGGGTTTTAGTGTGAATATGGGTGTTACATTTTGATATATAAAGACTATTTACATTATGTAGCAGATCATATCTTTGATTATGCTAGGGTTTTAGTGTGAAGATGGGTGTTACATTTTGATATATGAAGACTATTTACACTAGCAGTCCATTTCATTGTTTACTCTAGGGTTTAGTGTGAAGATAGTACTTACATTTTAACAGATGAAGACTATTTACACTAGCAGTTGATTTCATTGTTTACTCTAGGGTTTAGTGTGAAGATAGTATTTACATTTTAACAGATGAAGACTATTTACACAAGCAGTTGATTTCATTGTTTACTCTAAGGTTTAGTGTGAAGATAGTATTTACATTTTAACAGATGAAGACTATTTACACTAGCAGTTGATTTCATTGTTTACTCTAAGGTTTAGTGTGAAGATAGTATTTACATTTTAACAGATGAAGACTATTTACACTAGCAGTTGATTTCATTGTTTACTCTAGGGTTTAGTGTGAAGATAGTATTCACATTTTCACACATGAAGACTATTCACACTGTAGCAGATGATATCATTGATTACTCTAGGGTTTTCGTGTGAAGGTGGGTGTTGTATTTTGCTACATAAAGACTTTGTACTAAGTAGCAGATCATATTGATTATTCTACAATTTTAGTGTGAAGGTGGGTGTTACATTTTAATACATGAAGATAGTTTCACTATATAGCAGATCATATCATTTATTACTCTCGGGTTTTAGTGAAAAAGTAGTATTTATGTTTTGTCTCATGAAGACCTTTTACACTATGTACCAGATCATATCATTAAAAACTCTTGGGTTTTAGTGTGAAGATGGGTGTTACACTTTGATACATGAAGACATTTTATGCTGTAGGAAATCATATCATTGATTATGGTTTTAATGAAAAGATAGTATTTACATTTTGACACATGAAGACTATTTAAATTACATAGCAGTTCATATTGTTTAATTCTCAAAAGTTTTAGTGTTGCATTTTGATGCGTGAAGACTATTTAAATTACATAGCAGTTCATATTATTTATTTCTCAAAGGGTCTAGTGTGAAGATAGGTGTTGCATTTTGATACATGAAGGTTCTTTACACTATGTAGCAAATGATATAGTTGAATACGTCTACAGTTTTAGTGTGGAGATGTGTGTTACATTTGATATATGAAGACTATTTACACTGTAGCAGACTATATCATTGATTTCTATAGCGTTGTAATGTGAAGAATGTATTTAAATTTTGACACATGAAGACTATTTACACTGTAGCAGATGATATCATTGATTACTCTAGAGTTTTAGTGTGAAGATTGGTGTTACATTTTGACACATGAAGACTATTTACACTATGTAGCAGATCATGTCATTGATTACCCATGGGTTTTATTGTGAATTGTTATATTTTCATATGTGAAGACTACACTGTAGCTTATGATATCCTTGATTAATCAGGGGTTTTGGTGTGAAGCTGGGTGTTACATATTGATACATGAAGACTGTTTACACTGTAGGAGATTATATCATTAATTACATTGGAGTTTTAGTGTGAAGATTGGTGTTACACTTTGATATATGAACACTATTTATATTAGGTAGCAGATCATATTATTGATTACTGTAAGGTTTTAGTGTGAAGATGGGTGTTACACTTTGGTATTCAAAGACTGTTTATACTGCAGCAGATCATATCATTGATTACTCTAGGGTTTTGATGTAAAGATAGTATTTACATTTTGACACATGAAGACTATTTGCACTGTAGCAAATCATATCATTGATTACTCTGGAGTTTTATTGTGAAGATAAATGTTAAATTTTGATATATGAAGACTATTTACATTATGCAGCAGGTCATATCATTGATTACAACAATTTTTTTGAAAAGTTTTTGCTGATTGTGACAGGTACCTGGTGGATATGTACAAATATAGTTTTGGTTTTACTTCATCACGTAGGAACTCTGAGAAATAGACAGTTAACTGTTTACCAGCAATAACATATTTTATTGCATTTATGTTTCTAATACACTATTAAGTTCAACATAATTGAAAGTGTTTAGCTCCTGATTTTCGTTTGTATTCAATGTCCAGTGCACCAGTGTCCAACAGTAGTCAGCAAGCATTGACGGATTCCAGTTGCTCTGATATTGTTTTTCAATTGTAGCACTGTCCTGGTGAAACCTTTCACCATGTTCGTCACTGATAGCACCGAGACTTGCAGGAAAGAAGTCCAAATGTGAATGGAGGAAATGAATCTTGAGTGACATGTTGCACTTCATTGTTTTGTATATTTTGAGAAGTTCGTCTGCCAGCGGAATGTAATGTGGGGCTCTGTAGTTGCCAAGAAAATTGTCAACAATGTCTTTGAAGGCTTTCCAGGCAATCTTTTCCGGCCCTACTAACAGATCTTCAAACCACTTGTCATTCATAACATGTCTGATCTGAGGGCCAACAAAAATGCCCTCTTTGATCTTGGCCTCAGTTATTCTTGGGAACATCTGTCTTAAATAATGAAAACCTTCACGTTCTTTGTTCATTGCTTTCACAAAATTCTTCATAAGTCCCAATTTTATGTGAAGAGGAGGCAAAAACATTTTTGCCAGGTCGACAAGTGGTTCATGCACCACATTTTTCTGTCCTGGAACTAACTTTTTACGGAGTGGCCAGCTCTGTCTAGAATAATGTGACTCTCTGGCACGACTGCCCCATTCACAGATGAAACAACAGTACTTTCTATAGCCGAGCTGCAGTCCCAGTAACAGAGCAATGACTTTCAGATTTCCATAGATATTCCAGTTGTACTTGCTGTACCGGATGTGCTTCAGCAACATTTCCATGTTCTCATAGGTTTCTTTCATGTGTGCTGCATAGCCAACAGGTATTGAAGGGTGAACGTTGTCATTGTGTAACAGAACAGCTTTGAGGCTTTACATTGATGAATCAATAGAGATGCTACTCTTGGAGGTCATGGTCACAACCCAAAGCAGAGAATAATCCTTTGATGTCAACACAGAAACAGAGACTGCCAACTTGTGTAAAAAATTTGGTTATATCATCTTGGCAGCTTTGAGAAACAGAAATTTTCGTATCTGATGACAGCAAACACCATTTCTGCAGTCTCGAACCCAGCAATTCAGCTTTTGCTTTTGACAGACCCAAATCTCTGACCAGATCGTTTAATTCTGATTGTGTTACGAGATGTGGATCACCTGAGGAGCATGGTTCAAAATCCAGATCAATGTCACTGCCAGTTCCCTGCATTGCAGTTTCTTCATTTGGTTCATCTTAGGTCCATTCCTCTGGTGGTTTAAGAATTGAAAGACTGTTGTCATGTGGCACAGGTCTCATTGCTGAAGGCAGATTAGGGTATTCAATTGACTTCTTGTTTTTGGCAGAGAAACCAGACACATTAGTCAAACAGAAGTAACAGTCCGTCACACGTTCTTTCTGTTCTCGCCATACCATCGGGACAGCAAACGGCATTGTCTTTGTAGTGCCTCTGAGCCAAGCTCTCAGACAGACAGCACATATCACACAACAAATGTGAGGTGCCCATTCCTGGTCTTGATCACAAATTTTACAGCCAAAGTACAGATGTTCTTCACAAGTACAGTCATTGAGCGTCTCTGGTGAACAAGCGTATACTCGCCACAAATATAGCAGAATGTATCGAGGCTGTTACGACATTGACAAGACATATTGACTGACACCAATCGTCCTGTAAAATGTCTATAACATCTAACTTACTTGTTACAGTGCTACTGAGGCAATGCTTTATTCTGAAATGATACGTACACACTATAAGGTCTATATTAATCCAATGAGCAGCATCTGTGTATGCAAGCCACTTTTATAGCCTGCTGAGACAGTGTCAAGCTGGCTCAGGCCTGCCCAGGCATACCTGAGCTGCATACTTCCACAGAACAGCTTCCAACCTTGCCTGATTTCATGCCTGGACATTCCCAGACTGCACAAAACATTGTTCATAGATCTCTTACAGAAAAGAAAATTTTGGGACACAAATATAAGAAAAAACATGACAAAACTGAAGATTTCGATGAAATGCTACATGATGGGCAAATTTGGATGTGATTTTCATGATCAGCAGCCAAAAATCTATAAGGAACACCCAACAGTGTTCAAGAAACAAAAACTTTGTTGTGCAGTGTTACTTAAGGATTTTAGTGTGAATATGGGTATTACATTTTCATACATCAAGACTATTTACACTATGTAGCAGATCATATCATTGATTACTCTGGGGTTTATTGTAGAAGGTAGGTGTTACATTTTGATACATAAAGACTATTTATATTATGTAGCAGATTATATCTGATTACTTTAGGGTTTTAGGGCAAAGATGGTATTTAAATTTTGACACATCAAGACTATTTACACTGTAGCAGATCATATTATTTATTACTCTATTGTTTTAGTGTGAAAATAGGTGTTACATTTTGATACATAAAGACTATTTACAGTATGTAGGAGATAGCATCAGTGATTACTCCAGAGCTTTAGTGTAGAGATAGATGTTATATTTCCATATATGAAGACTATCTACAGTATGTAGGAGATAGCATCAGTGATTACTCCAGAGCTTTAGTGTAGAGATAGATGTTATATTTCCATATATGAAGACTATTTACAGTATGTAGGAGATAGCATTAGTGATTACTCCAGAGCTTTAGTGTGGAGATAGATGTTATATTTCCATATATGAAGACTATCTACAGTATGTAGGAGATAACATCAGTGATTACTCCAGAGCTTTAGTGTGGAGATAGATGTTATATTTCCATATATGAAGACTATCTACAGTATGTAGGAGATAACATCAGTGATTACTCCAGAGCTTTAGTGTGGAGATAGATGTTATATTTCCATATATGAAGACTATCTACAGTATGTAGGAGATAGCATCAGTGATTACTCCAGAGCTTTAGTGTGGCGATGTTATATTTCCATATATGAAGACTATTTACAGTATGTAGGAGATAAAATCAGTGATTACTCCAGAGCTTTAGTGTGGAGATAGATGTTATATTTCCATATATGAAGACTATTTACAGTATGTAGCAGGTCGTATCATTGATTACTCTAGAGTTTTAATAAGGTAGTATTTAAATTTTGACACATGAAGACTATTTACACTGTAGCAGATCATAGTATTTATTACTCAATTGTTTTAGTGTGAAGATGGGCGTTACATTTTGAAATGTGAAGACTGTTTACACTATGTAGCAGATCATCACTGTCTACTCAAGGATTTTAGTGTGAAGATAGGTGTTACATTTTGATACATGAATACTATTTCACTGTAGCAGACCATATTACTGATTTTTCTAGGGTTGTAATGTGAAGATAGTATTTACATTTTAACAAATGAAGACTAGACTGTCGCAGATCATATTGTTGATTCATCTGCGGTTTTAATGTGAAGATGGGTGTTACATTTTGAGATATGAACACTGTTTACTCTGTAGAAGATCCTATCATTAATTACTATGGTGTTTTAGTGTGAATATAGGTATTATATTTTGATAGGTGAAGACTATTTACATTATGTAGCAGTTCATATCATTGAGTACTCCAGGATTTTAGTGTGAAGATAGATGTAATTTATAAATGTAATTTTAAGAAATGGAATTCAAAAAAAAATGTTTATTGAATAAACGGTAGCACATTTAATACATAAGAAATGACTGTTTGTATTAGCACAATGCGATCAATTTTCCCCTACAGTAGCTGCCCTATAAACATTTTTTGTTAGAAAATTTTAACTTTTTTTAAATCTTTCAGTACGATGCTATCTAAAACAGCCCAATGTTTGCTAACCCTAATTACTAAGCCTCTCACAGGTTGTTGAGTAACGTAAATGTTACTTACTAATTGTCTTTTTCTTCTCATTTCAAGAATTTAATTCACATTTATAAAAACTTCATGTGAATATACAACTAAAATATTTATACAAAACTTTATACTTACAAATTGTACTGGCTGAAGTACCCGTGAAATGCAAGTGAGAAACTTTCAACAATAAAATTTTGCTTTTCCTTCCCACAGTTCGGTTCCTATTTTAATATCTTGTCACCTTAGTTACTATACGTAAATATTTAGTAATATTATGGTTCCATTTTATTGTTGTCTTTAACAGTTAGTATTGGTTAAAAGCGTAACAAAACTCGTCAATCAATTGTAAATATAAGAGGTGTATATTTTGTTATAGCAAAACTGCATCCAAACTGTCTGCTTAGTTCACAGAGGGGAATGGAACCCCTGATTCAAGAGTTATAAATTCGTAATCTTACACTTGTACCAGTGGGTAACTGATAGAAAAGGAAAATAAAGACAGAAATATAAAACAAATAAGTGAGGGCTGCAGGGGTGTAGATCCTGGGGGTATGGGGGTATACATCCCCTTCATTTTAGGTGGGGGGTATGGTGCATACAATCATCTCCCCCTACAGTTTGGTCTGTTTAATTGTTTTATTGCATCACAGGCCTACAAATTGTGTGTTTGTTCTTGTGATTCTCGTGTTCTTACTAATCGAATTACATAATTAGGCCTAGATGTAGGCTTTTTCAGTAGCCAAAATATATATGTTTAGTATAGGAGTGCTTCTAAGCTTTTCGATCTAAGCGATAGTTCGAGTATCAGTCAGTAGGTCTAAGTATACGTGCAAGGCTTGCAAGCACTATCACAGAATCTATCTACGTCTTATACGTAGTATAAGATTAAGTAAAATTTTCATTACAACAGATTGAACAGAGCAAGAAATTCGAAAATATTACTCCCAAGCGTAAACTCCTGTGATCTGGATCTGGCAGGCCATTTGTAGCTTGAAGCTGCATCAATCTTATGTGTATATTGTGCAGTTTTCCTACTCCATTTGTTCTTGTGCATGTCAAGCCAGTTTTATTGTTGAACGCCTTACTCTCCTTAGCTGCCGGAGCCGCTGATCTCAGTGTAGCTTTAGTGTACAGTTAACGACAGGTTCGGGCTGCTCGGATCCAGATGTGCCCTACATCACCCTCCTCTGCTCCCTTTAGCCTGAGCCTCGATTTTACAACAGGGCTCATTAGACCTGTGTTTGTGGCCCTCATTAATCCATGAAATTTCAGATTATCACCGCCCTTTAATAAAGTGCTGGTGGTTTATGGTAAAAGAACAATATATTTTCTTATCATAGATAGTAAAAAATATTGTATTTTCTTGTGTAATTAGAACACAAAAGGAGAGATTTCAACGGCCTGAAGCCTCTACTAGAATTGTATTGCTAGGTTTTGTTTAAGTGTTTTTATTTAATAGATGTGCTTATAGACATTACATCACAACGTGTTTGCCTTTTGATGAGCTTTAACAGTAATATAATATATTTGTGGTTGTTTAAGTGTTTTTCGAGAAACTTGCAATTACTTGTGTTGTAACTAGCACACGTTATTGTCCTAGAGATGCCCAGGCGGTCAGTCAGCTCGGTAGTCACTGTGAGGTTTGCGCGTTCGACTTATATACATTGTACAGTCCGACTTCCATTCTGTCCTATCTTCATTCATTGTACGTTAGTTTTTCAATAAAGATTGTATTTTAGCCTGTGGAGTCATCTGGGAAACAGATTCCAATTATGACAAGCAAGCAACTGAAACTTTCTGATATTGGACAGTTCTGCAAGCCAGTTACTATTACTACAAGTGACAATGTAGATGCAGATAATCCAACAGCCTCAAGCAAAGGAATAGAAACTTACCATACAGAGGAAAACCATGTTCATCAGAGGACAAGTCTGAAAATGCTTGTGCAACTATTGCACATCATGAACCACCAGATAGTTGTGAAACAAGCTTGTGCAGTAATGAAAAAATCTGACACTCCACAGATACAGTGTGGAAAACCATATCATCCAGACGCACAACTAATACCATGACAGAAAGCAAAATCTCAAAATATAAACTTCCAGGGCAAATGGTTTGATGAGTTCCCATGGCTGCACTTCAACAATCAGACTCAAAAAGTCATATGCTTTTAGTGTGCCAAGGCGAAAAATAGAGACCTTTTTACAGGGAAATTGGAGAGGCCAGTGGAGTATACCTTCATATCCACCAGTTTTTGCAACTGGAAAAAAAAAACAACAGAAATTCAACGAACACCAATCCTCCTCTCAGCACAGATTCGCTATATCTCCAGAAAGTTCACTTGATATAACTCCAGTGTCTGTCTAGCTACATGATGGAAAAACAAAGCAGCAGTAAGAATGCAAAAGAAGTCTAACCAAAATATTCAGAAGTTTACGTTTCTTACTGCATCAAGGTTTAGCATTACATGGACATACTGATACGGAGGGGAACTTCCTGCAGTTAATGAAGCTACTGGAAGAGGAAGATCCTGAGTTGACAGCCTACTTGTCAAAGAAAACCACATTCACATCACCCCAGGCTCAGAATGAAATAATGGAGATGTTCAGCCATCAAATACTGAGGAACATAGAACACGAAGTGAAGCAAAGTAAAATCTTTGCATTAATGATTGATGGCACTCAAGATGTTACAGGTGCCGAACAGGAAGCAATATGTGTACGATACGTAGATGAGAACCTTGATGGCCATGAGACATTTCTTGGTTTGTAAAGTGTTTCCAATACAACTGGTGAAACAATATCCTCGACTACACTTGATGTACTGACTAGATTCAATTTACCAATGTCAGGATTAAGAGCACAAACTTAAGATGGAACGGCTAACATGAGTGGTGCATACAGTGGATGCCAGGCAAAAATAAAAGAGAAGCAACCATCAGCTTTGTTTTCCACTGCAGAGAACACAAGGCTAATTTAATAACGCAACATGCAGTTGAACTTTTGAATATGTTCGAGATTC
This sequence comes from Tachypleus tridentatus, assembly GCF_004210375.1. Taxonomy (NCBI): domain Eukaryota; kingdom Metazoa; phylum Arthropoda; class Merostomata; order Xiphosura; family Limulidae; genus Tachypleus; species Tachypleus tridentatus. Next base: position 2,413,792 of record NC_134825.1, on the reverse strand, counting down.
TATACAGTCGGTACATGAACTTGGTGTCTTGCTTCAGAAGTCAAGCAAATACAAGACAATCTTCGAAAATATTGTATCGTCAGACAGCCACAATGGTCCAGTTAAATACATCCGCCAACAGTGTCCAACACGCTGGTTGTGCCACCTATCTGCAAATACATGTGCTAATGATCACTACAGTGACATTGTTGATTCTTTGTCTGAATTAGCAAATAAAAAATTAGATGTAGCAGTGAAAGCACGAGGTCTGCTGGACAGATTTGACAAAGGGAAAACAGTTTTAGGATTGTTGATGGCTCAGCATCCAATAGCTGCATTAGAGGAACTAAACTGTGCATTCCAAGCAAAATCAGCAACAGTATCTGGCATGATTGAAGCATCTGCAATGACAGTTGAGCAATTGTGGGTAATGTGAACACAGGAAAATTACAACAAGATATTTCATGAAGCTGAGAAAAAGGTAATTTCCTAGATCTGGTGCCTATTGAACTACTGTGCATTTGCAGACCCCCCAGAAGGATCACAAGTGATGGCTCAGCACACCATTCTGCAACAGCAAGAGATTACTACAGAAGCCAATATTTTGAATTTGTAGACACAGTCATAGAACATTTGATCACCAGATTCAATGCAAACAACTTAGTTCTATTCCATAGATTCCACAGATATAAAAACTTAGTTCTATTCCATAGATTCTACAGGTATAAAAACTTAGTTAGTTCTATTCCATAGATTCTACAGATATAAAAACTTAGTTAGTTCTATTCCATAGATTCTACAGATATAAAAACTTAGTTCTATTCCATAGATTCTACAGATATAAAAACTTAGTTCTATTCCATAGATTCTACAGACATAAAAACTTAGTTAGTTCTATTCCATAGATTCTACAGATATAAAAACTTAGTTCTATTCCATAGATTCTACAGATATGAAAACTTAGTTCTGTTCCATAGATTCTACAGATATGAAAACTTAGTTCTATTCCATAGATTCTACAGATATGAAAACTTATTTCTATTCCATACATTCTACAGACATCAAAAACTTAGTTAGTTCTATTCCATTGATTCTACAGGTATAAAAACTTAGTTCTATTCTATAGATTCTACAGATATAAAAACTTAGTTAGTTCTATTCCACAGATTCTACAGATAGTTCTATTCCATAGATTCTACAGATATAAAAAATTAGTTCTATTCCATAGATTCTACAGATATGAAAACTTTGTTCTATTCCATAGATTCTACAGATATGAAAACTTTGTTCTATTCCATAGATTCTACAGATATGAAAACTTTGTTCTATTCCATAGATTCTACAGATATAAAAACTTAGTTCTATTCCATAGATTCTACAGATATGAAAACTTAGTTAGTTCTATTCCATAGATTCTACAGATATAAAAACTTAGTTCTATTCCATAGATTCTACAGATATAAAAAAATTAGTTCTATTCCATAGATTCTACAGATGTAAAAAACTTACTTAGTTCTATTCCATAGATTCTACAGATATGAAAACTTTGTTCTATTCCAAAGATTCTACAGATATGAAAACTTTGTTCTATTCCATAGATTCTACAGATATAAAAACTTAGTTCTATTCCATAGATTCTACAGATATAAAACTTAGTTCTATTCCATAGATTCTACAGATATAAAAAACTTAGTTCTATTCCATAGATTCTACAGATATAAAAACTTAGTTCTATTCCATAGATTCTACAGATATAAAAAAAAACTTAGTTCTATTCCATAGATTCTACAGATATAAAAACTTAGTTCTATTCCATAGATTCTACAGATATAAAAACTTAGTTCTATTCCATAGATTCTACAGATATGAAAACTTAGTTCTATTCCATAGATTCTACAGATATAAAAACTTAGTTCTATTCCATAGATTCTACAGATATACTTAGTTCTAAAATTCTACAGTTAGTTCTATTCCATAGATTCTACAGATATAAAAAAGTTAGTTCTATTCCATAGATTCTACAGATATAAAAAAAATTAGTTCTATTCCATAGATTCTAGTTAGTTCTATTCCAGATACAGATAAAAACTTTAGTTCTATTCCATAGATTCTACAGATATGAAAAAACTTTGTTCTATTCCATAGATTCTACAGATATACAGAAAAACTTAGTTCTATTCCATAGATTCTACAGATATGAAAACTTTGTTCTATTCCATAGATTCTACAGATATAAAAACTTAGTTCTATTCCATAGATTCTACAGATATACAGATATAAAAACTTAGTTCTATTCCATAGATTCTACAGATATAAAAACTTAGTTCTATTCCATAGATTCTACAGATATAAAAAACTTAGTTCTATTCCATAGATTCTACAGATATGAAAACTTAGTTCTATTCCATAGATTCTACAGATATGAAAACTTAGTTCTATTCCATAGATTCTACAGATATGAAAACTTTGTTCTATTCCATAGATTCTACAGATACAGATATAAAAACTTAGTTCTATTCCATAGATTCTACAGATATAAAAAACTTAGTTCTATTCCATAGATTCTACAGATATAAAAACTTAGTTCTATTCCATAGATTCTACAGATATGAAAACTTAGTTCTATTCCATAGATTCTACAGGTATAAAAACTTAGTTCTATTCCATAGATTCTACAGGTATAAAAACTTAGTTCTATTCCATAGATTCTACAGATATAAAAACTTAGTTAGTTCTATTCCATAGATTCTACAGATATGAAAACTTAGTTCTATTCCATAGATTCTACAGATATAAAAACTTTGTTCTATTCCATAGATTCTACAGATATGAAAACTTAGTTCTATTCCATAGATTCTACAGATATAAAAACTTAGTTCTATTCCATAGATTCTACAGATATGAAAACTTAGTTCTATTCCATAGATTCTACAGATATAAAAACTTTAGTTCTATTCCATAGATTCTACAGATATAAAAACTTAGTTAGTTCTATTCCATAGATTCTACAGATATAAAAAACTTAGTTCTATTCCATAGATTCTACAGATATAAAAAATTAGTTCTATTCCATAGATTCTACAGATATGAAAACTTTGTTCTATTCCATAGATTCTACAGATATGAAAACTTTGTTCTATTCCATAGATTCTACAGATATAAAAACTTAGTTCTATTCCATAGATTCTACAGATATAAAAACTTAGTTCTATTCCATAGATTCTACAGATATAAAAACTTAGTTCTATTCCATAGATTCTACAGGTATAAAAACTTAGTTCTATTCCATAGATTCTATAGGTATAAAAACTTAGTTAGTTCTATTCCATAGATTCTACAGATATAAATACTTACTTAGTTCCATTCCATAGATTCTACAGATATAAAAACTTAGTTCTATTCCATAGATTCTACAGGTATAAAAACTTAGTTCTATTCCATAGATTCTACAGATATGAAAACTTAGTTCTATTCCATAGATTCTACAGATATAAAAACTTAGTTCTATTCCATAGATTCTACAGATATAAAAACTTAGTTAGTTCTATTCCACAGATTCTACAGATATAAAAACTTAGTTAGTTCTATTCCATAGATTCTACAGATATAAAAAATTAGTTCTATTCCATAGATTCTACAGATATGAAAACTTTGTTCTATTCCATAGATTCTACAGATATGAAAACTTTGTTCTATTCCATAGATTCTACAGGTATAAAAACTTAGTTCTATTCTATAGATTCTACAGGTATAAAAAGTTCTATTCCATAGATTCTACAGATATGAAAACTTAGTTCTATTCCATAGATTCTACAGATATAAAAACTTAGTTCTATTCCATAGATTCTACAGATATAAAAACTTAGTTAGTTCTATTCCATAGATTCTACAGATATAAAAACTTAGTTAGTTCTATTCCATAGATTCTACAGATATAAAAAATTAGTTCTATTCCATAGATTCTACAGATATGAAAACTTTGTTCTATTCCATAGATTCTACAGATATGAAAACTTTGTTCTATTCCATAGATTCTACAGATATGAAAACTTTGTTCTATTCCATAGATTCTACAGATATAAAAACTTAGTTCTATTCCATAGATTCTACAGATATGAAAACTTAGTTCTATTCCATAGATTCTACAGATATAAAAACTTAGTTCTATTCCATAGATTCTACAGATAAAAAACTTAGTTCTATTCCATAGATTCTACAGATATGAAAACTTAGTTCTATTCCATAGATTCTACAGATATGAAAACTTTGTTCTATTCCATAGATTCTACAGATATGAAAACTTAGTTCTATTCCATAGATCTCTACAGATATACAGATATAAAAACTTAGTTCTATTCCATAGATTCTACAGATATAAAAAACTTAGTTCTATTCCATAGATTCTACAGATATAAAAAAACTTAGTTCTATTCCATAGATTCTACAGATATAAAAACTTAGTTCTATTCCATAGATTCTACAGATATAAAAAAACTTAGTTCTATTCCATAGATTCTACAGATATAAAAACTTATAGATTCTACAGATATAAAAACTTAGTTCTATTCCATAGATTCTACAGATATGAAAACTTAGTTCTATTCCATAGATTCTACAGATATAAAAACTTAGTTCTATTCCATAGATTCTACAGATATAAAAACTTAGTTCTATTCCATAGATTCTACAGATATGAAAACTTAGTTCTATTCCATAGATTCTACAGATATGAAAACTTAGTTCTATTCCATAGATTCTACAGAGTTCTATTCCATAGATTCTACAGATATAAAAACTTAGTTCTATTCCATAGATTCTACAGATATACAGATATCCATAGATTCTACAGATATAAAAACTTAGTTCTATTTAGTTCTAATAATTCTATTCCATAGATTCTACAGATATAAAACTTAGTTCTATTCCATAGATTCTACAGATATAAAAAAGTTCTACATAGATTCTACAGATATAAAAACTTAGTTCTATTCCATAGATTCTACAGATATAAAAATAGTTCTATTCCATAGATTCTACAGATATAAAACTTAGTTCTATTCCATAGATTCTACAGATATAAAAAACTTAGTTCTATTCCATAGATTCTACAGATATAAAACTTAGTTCTATTCCATAGATTCTACAGATATAAAAAGTTCTATTCCATAGATTCTACAGATATAGTTCTATTCCATAGATTCTACAGATATAAAAACTTAGTTCTATTCCATAGATTCTACAGATATGAAAACTTAGTTCTATTCCATAGATTCTACAGGTATAAAAACTTAGTTCTATTCCATAGATTCTATAGGTATAAAAACTTAGTTAGTTCTATTCCATAGATTCTACAGATATAAAAACTTACTTAGTTCCATTCCATAGATTCTACAGATATAAAAACTTAGTTCTGTTCCATAGATTCTACAGATATAAAAACTTAGTTAGTTCTATTCCATAGATTCTACAGGTATAAAAAGTTCTATTCCATAGATTCTACAGATATGAAAACTTAGTTCTATTCCATAGATTCTACAGATATAAAAACTTAGTTCTATTCCATAGATTCTACAGATATAAAAACTTAGTTCTATTCCATAGATTCTACAGATATAAAAACTTAGTTAGTTCTATTCCATAGATTCTACAGATATAAAAAAAAACTTAGTTCTATTCCATAGATTCTACAGATATGAAAACTTAGTTCTATTCCATAGATTCTACAGATATGAAAACTTTGTTCTATTCCATAGATTCTACAGATATAGTTCTATTCCAAAAAACTTAGTTCTATTCCATAGATTCTACAGATATAAAAACTTAGTTCTATTCCATAGATATAAAACTTAGTTCTATTCCATAGATTCTACAGATATAAAACTTAGTTAGTTCTATATTCCAGATATAAAAAGAGTTCTATTCCAGATTATACAGATAAAACTTAGTTCTATTCCATAGATTCTACAGATATAAAAAGTTCTATTCCATAGTTCTATTCCATAGATTCTACAGATATAAAACTTAGTTCTATTCCATAGATTCTACAGATATAAAAACTTAGTTCTATTCCATAGATTCTACATAAAACTTAGTTCTATTCCATAGATTCTACAGATATAAAAAGTTCTATTCCATAGATTCTACAGATATAAAAACTTAGTTCTATTCCATAGATTCTACAGATATAAAAACTTAGTTAGTTCTATTCCATAGATTCTACAGATATAAAAAAACTTAGTTCTATTCCATAGATTCTACAGATATAAAAACTTAGTTCTATTCCATAGATTCTACAGATATAAAAACTTAGTTCTATTCCATAGATTCTACAGGTATAAAAAGTTAGTTCTATTTCCTATTCCATAGATTCTACAGATATAAAAACTTAGTTCTATTCCATAGATTCTACAGATATAAAAACTTAGTTCTATTCCATAGATTCTACAGATATAAAAACATAAGTTAGTTCTATTCCATAGATTCTACAGATATGAAAACTTAGTTCTATTCCATAGATTCTACAGATATGAAAACTTAGTTCTGTTCCATAGATTCTACAGATATAAAAACTTAGTTCTATTCCATAGATTCTACAGATATAAAAACTTAGTTCTATTCCATAGATTCTACAGATATAAAAACTTAGTTCTATTCCATAGATTCTACAGATATAAAAAAATTCCATAGATTCTACAGTAAAAACTTAGTTCTATTCCATAGATTCTACAGATATAAAAAGTTCTATTCCATAGATTCTACAGATATAAAAACTTACTTAGTTCTATTCCATAGATTCTACAGATATAAAAACTTAGTTAGTTCTATTCCATAGATTCTACAGATATAAATACTTACTTAGTTCCATTCCATAGATTCTACAGATATAAAAACTTAGTTCTATTCCATAGATTCTACAGATATAAAAACTTAGTTAGTTCTATTCCATAGATTCTACAGATATAAAAACTTAGTTCTATTCCATAGATTCTACAGATATGAAAACTTAGTTCTATTCCATAGATTCTACAGATATAAAACTTAGTTCTATTCCATAGATTCTACTTAGTTCTATTCCATAGATTCTACAGATATGAAAACTTAGTTCTATTCCAAAACTTAGTTCTATTCCATAGATTCTACAGATATAAAACTTAGTTAGTTCTATTCCATAGATTCTACAGATATATAAAAATATTAGTTCTATTCCATAGATTCTACAGATATAAAAACTTTGTTCTATTCCATAGATTCTACAGATATGAAAACTTTGTTCTATTCCATAGATTCTACAGATATAAAAACTTAGTTCTATTCCATAGATTCTACAGATATGAAAACTTAGTTCTATTCCATAGATTCTACAGATATAAAAACTTAGTTCTATTCCATAGATTCTACAGATATAAAAACTTAGTTCTATTCCATAGATTCTACAGATATAAAAACTTAGTTCTATTCCATAGATTCTACAGATACATAGATATAAAAACTTAGTTCTATTCCATAGATTCTACAGATATAAAAACTTAGTTCTATTCCATAGATTCTACAGATAGATATAAAAAAACTTAGTTCTATTCCATAGATTCTACAGATATATAAAACTTAGTTCTATTCCATAGATTCTACAGATATAAAAACTTAGTTCTATTCCATAACTTAGTTAGATTCTACAGATATAAAAACTTAGTTAGTTCTATTCCATAGATTCTACAGATATAAAAAAATTAGTTCTATTCCATAGATTCTACAGATATACAGAAAACTTTGTTCTATTCCATAGATTCTACAGATATGAAAACTTGTTCTATTCCATAGAACAGATATAAAAACTTAGTTCTATTCCATAGATTCTACAGATATAAAAACTTAGTTCTATTCCATAGAGTTCTATTCCATAGATACAGATATAAAAAACTTAGTTCTATTCCATAGATATAAAAACTTAGTTAGTTCATAGATTCCATAGATTCTACAGATATATAAAACTTAGTTCTATTCCATAGATTCTACAGATATAAAAACTTAGTTCTATTCCATAGATTCTCATAGATTCTACAGATATAAAAACTTAGTTCTATTCCATAGATTCTACAGATATAAAACTTATATAGATTCTACAGATATAAAAACTTAGTTCTATTCCATAGATTCTACAGATATAAAAACTTAGTTCTATTCCATAGATTCTACAGATATAAAAAACTTAGTTCTATTCCATAGATTCTACAGATATAAAAACTTAGTTAGTTCTATTCCATAGATTCTACAGATATAAAAAAGTTAGTTCTATTCCATAGATTCTACAGATATGAAAACTTTGTTCTATTCCATAGATATGAAAACTTTGTTCTATTCCATAGATTCTACAGATATGAAAACTTTGTTCTATTCCATAGATTCTACAGATAGAAAACTTAGTTCTATTCCATAAACACTTACTTAGTTCTATTCCATAGATTCTATATAAAAACTTATAGATTCTACAGATATAAAAACTTAGTTCTATTCCATAGATTCTACAGATATATAGTTCTATTCCATAGATTCTACAGATATGAAAACTTAGTTCTATTCCATAGATTCTACAGATATAAAAAGTTTATTCCTATTCCATAGATTCTACAGATATAAAACTTAGTTAGTTCTATTCCATAGATTCTACAGATATAAAAACTTAAGTTAGTTCTATTCCATAGATTCTACAGATATAAAAACTTAGTTCTATTCCATAGATTCTACAGATATAAAAACTTAGTTCTATTCCATAGATTCTACAGATATGAAAACTTAGTTCTATTCCATAGATTCTACAGATATGAAAACTTAGTTCTATTCCATAGATTCTACAGATATATGAAAACTTTGTTCTATTCCATAGATTCTACAGATATGAAAAGTTCCATTCCATAGATTCTACAGATATAAAAACTTAGTTCTATTCTATAGATTCTACAGGTATAAAAAGTTCTATTCCATAGATTCTACAGATATGAAAACTTAGTTCTATTCCATAGATTCTACAGATATAAAAACTTAGTTCTATTCCATAGATTCTACAGATATAAAAACTTAGTTAGTTCTATTCCATAGATTCTACAGATATGAAAACTTTAGTTCTATTCCATAGATTCTACAGATATGAAAACTTTGTTCTATTCCATAGATTCTACAGATATGAAAACTTTAGTTCTATTCCATAGATTCTACAGATATAAAAACTTAGTTCTATTCCATAGATTCTACAGATATGAAAACTTAGTTCTATTCCATAGATTCTACAGATATAAAAACTTACTTAGTTCTATTCCATAGATTCTACAGATATAAAAACTTAGTTCTATTCCATAGATTCTACAGATATAAAAACTTAGTTCTATTCCATAGATTCTACAGATATAAAAACTTAGTTCTATTCCATAGATTCTACAGATATAAAACTTAGTTCTATTCCATAGATTCTACAGATATAAAAACTTAGTTCTATTCCATAGATTCTACAGATATAAAAACTTAGTTCTATTCCATAGATTCTACAGATAAAACTTAGTTCTATTCCATAGATTCTACAGATATAAAACTTAGTTCTATTCCATAGATTCTACAGATATAAAAAACTTAGTTCTATTCCATAGATTCTACAGTAATAAAAACTTAGTTCTATTCCACAGATTCTACAGATATAAAAAAATTAGTTCTATTCCATAGATTCTACAGATATAAAAACTTAGTTCTATTCCATAGATTCTACAGATATAAAAACTTAGTTCTATTCCATAGATTCTACAGATATAAAAACTTAGTTCTATTCCATAGATTCTACAGATATAAAAACTTAGTTCTATTCCATAGATTCTACAGATATAAAAAACTTAGTTCTATTCCATAGATTCTACAGATATAGTTCTAAAAAAAAACTTAGTTCTATTCCATAGATTCTACAGATATAAAAACTTAGTTCTATTTAGTTCTATTCCATAGATTCATAGATTACAGATATAAAAAACTTAGTTCTATTCCATAGATTCTACAGATATAAAAACTTAGTTCTATTCCATAGATTCTATAGGTATAAAAACTTAGTTAGTTCTATTCCATAGATTCTACAGATATAAAAACTTAGTTCTATTCCATAGATTCTACAGATACTTAAATAGATTCTACAGATATAAAACTTAGTTCTATTCATAGATTCTACAGATATAAAAAGATTCTACAGATATAAAAACTTAGTTAGTTCTATTCCATAGATACAGATTCTACAGATATAAAAACTTAGTTCTATTCCATAGATTCTACAGATATATGAAAACTTAGTTAGTTCTATTCCATAGATTCTACAGATATAAAAACTTAGTTCTATTCCATAGATTCTACAGATATAAAAAACTTAGTTCTATTCCATAGATTCTACAGATATAAAAACTTAGTTAGTTCTATTCCATAGATTCTACAGATATAAAAACTTAGTTCTATTCCATAGATTCTACAGATATAAAAACTTAGTTCTATTCCATAGATTCTACAGATATGAAAACTTAGTTCTATTCCATAGATTCTACAGATATAAAAACTTAGTTCTATTCCATAGATTCTACAGATATGAAAACTTAGTTCTATTCCATAGATTCTACAGATATAAAAACTTAGTTCTATTCCATAGATTCTACAGATATAAAAACTTAGTTCTATTCCATAGATTCTACAGATATAGAAAAAACTTAGTTCTATTCCATAGATTCCATAGACTTAGTTCTATTCCATAGATATATAAAAACTTAGTTCTATTCCATAGATTCTACAGATATAAAAACTTTAGTTCTATTCCATAGATTCTACAGATTATACAGATATAAAACTTAGTTCTATTCCATAGATTCTACAGATATAAAAAACTTAGTTCTATTCCATAGATTCTACAGATATAAAAACTTAGTTCTATTCCATAGATTCTACAGATATAAAACTTTGTTCTATTCCATAGATTCTACAGATATAAAACTTAGTTCTATTCCATAGATTCTATAGTATAAAATTCTACAGATATACAGATATAAAAACTTAGTTAGTTCTATTCCATAGATTCTACAGATATAAAAACTTAGTTCTATTCCATAGATTCTACAGATATAAAAATTAGTTCTATTCCAAATTCTACAGATATAAAAACTTTAGTTCTATTCCATAGATTCTACAGATATGAAAACAGTTCTATTCCATAGATTCTACAGATATGAAAACTTAGTTCTATTCCATAGATTCTACAGATATAAAACTTGGTTCTATTCCATAGATTCTACAGATATGAAAACTTAGTTCTATTCCATAGATTCTACAGATATACAGATATAAAAAAACTTAGTTCTATTCCATAGATTCTACAGATATAAAAACTTAGTTCTATTCCATAGATTCTACAGATATAAAACTTACTTAGTTCTATTCCATAGATTCTACAGATATAAAAACTTAGTTCTATTCCATAGATTCTACAGATATAAAAACTTAAGTTAGTTCTATTCCATAGATTCTACAGATATAAAAAAGTTCTATTCCATAGTTCTATTCCATTCTACAGATATAGTTCTATTCCTACAGTTCTATTCCATAGATTCTATAAAAAAACTTACAGATATAGTTCTATTCCAAAACTTAGTTCTATTCCATAGATTCTACAGATATAAAACTTACTTAGTTCTATTCCATAGATTCTACAGATATAAAAAACTTAGTTCTATTCCATAGATTCTACAGATATATTCCAAAACTTACTTATGAAAACTTTGTTCTATTCCATAGATTCTACAGATATGAAAACTTAGTTCTATTCCATAGATTCTACAGATATACAGATATAAAAACTTAGTTCTATTCCATAGATTCTACAGATATAAAAACTTAGTTCTATTCCATAGATTTACAGATATAGAAAACTTAGTTCTATTCCATAGATTCTACAGATATAAAAACTTAGTTCTATTCCATAGATTCTACAGATATAAACTTAGTTCTAAAACTTAGTTCTATTCCATAGATTCTACAGATATGAAAACTTAGTTCTATTCCATAGATTCTACAGATATAAAACTTAGTTCTATTCCATAGATTCTACAGATATAAAAACTTAGTTCTATTCCATAGATTCTACAGATATGAAAACTTAGTTCTATTCCATAGATTCTACAGATATAAAAACTTAGTTCTATTCCATAGATTCTACAGATATAAAAACTTAGTTCTATTCCATAGATTCTACAGATATAAAAACTTAGTTAGTTCTATTCCACAGATTCTACAGATATAAAAACTTAGTTAGTTCTATTCCATAGATTCTACAGATATAAAAAATTAGTTCTATTCCATAGATTCTACAGATATGAAAACTTTGTTCTATTCCATAGATTCTACAGATATGAAAACTTTGTTCTATTCCATAGATTCTACAGATATAAAAACTTAGTTCTATTCCATAGATTCTACAGATATAAAAACTTAGTTCTATTCCATAGATTCTACAGATATAAAAACTTAGTTCTATTCCATAGATTCTACAGATATAAAAACTTAGTTCTATTCCATAGATTCTACAGATATAGAACAGATTGAAAACTTAGTTCTATTCCATAGATTCTACAGATATAAAAAACTTAGTTCTATTCCATAGATTCTACAGATATAAAAACTTAGTTCTATTCCATAGATTCTACAGATTAAAAACTTATTCCATAGATTCTACAGATATAAAAAAACTTAGTTCTAAAAACTTAGTTCTATTCCATAGATTCTACAGATATACGGATATAGAGTTCTAAAGCTATCTTGCAGGCTTCAGTGGTTGGGACTTCTGTAAAGAGGTATATAACATCGAAATTGGCCATTAAGGCTTTATGATTAAGTTGATTAAGATTAGACTTGAAATTAAAAGTCTTTGATGAATGTGCTGGCTGATGTTACATATTTGGAGAATACCCATGCTTTGTATTTACCAAGATTGTAATTAAACGATTCATATGTGGATGTTATTGGTCATATTGGACGATCTGGTTTATGAGGTTTGGGGATACCGAATATTTGTGGTGTGCGTGAGTCGGTCTTGCACAGGTAGGAATAAAGTTTATGAGACTCTGTTGGCTTTTTTCATTTTTAGTGGTATTTTGTTTAGTTGCGTCTCGTGTGTCTTTGTTGGACTTGTGTGTATTGGTTTTAATTTGTTTGTGTCTGATAGGATGTTCTTTATTTTTTGGATGTATTCATTCATGTTCATTATGACTATAACGTTTCCTTTATCTGCTTTTAGAATTTTTATGTTTTTGTCTTGTTTTAGGTTTTTAATGGAATTAATGTCTCTTTTTGTAAGATTGTTTTTAGCTTTCTGTTGTGAAATTATGTTGATGGGTTTGTGAGAAAATTATTTGAAAAAATTGTTTAAAATGTTGTTTTTAGGTGTTTCTGGAAAATATAAATTTTTAATTTTTTTGGGAAGTTTGGCTGTTGGATGTCAATAAAATTGTCAGAGTTGTCTTTCTGTTGGTTGTTTTCTGTGGAAAGTATCACAAGTCTCCTGGCTAGGTCTTCTAAACATGTTTTAATTTCTGATGTTGGACCTTAGAACCAACCTAGAAAATAACCAATATTTGGCAAAAAGTAGAAGCAAAATATGACATTCCAGTTAATACCAAATTTATTCCAAGCACAAATCTAAGGTCTATACTATGTAAAAACTACAATGACAAACCCCACACCAATATTATTTATAAAATACAATGTGATAACTGCCGCGACTTCTATATTGGAGAAACAAGTCGAAAAATAGAAACCAGATTCAAAGAACACAAATTGTCACCTTCACACGTTTTCGAACACTGCAATTCAATCTTTGGCTTTCCTTCCATCCAACAGTTCCTCAACTGCAGAAGTAAAACCCTGGAATTTATTGTTCAACAGAACAGATTATGATCAATTTCCTAACTTTTAAGTCAAATAGTGTTCTTTCTGCCTTCCTGAATGTCAATGTTAGTTGATATATCTTTTCCATGTAAATGTTTTAGCTCCTCCTGAAATCTTACTGTCATTCTCCACAGTCTACACTTTACCTGCCTTTTCTTTAATGAGGATAATCTCAATTTACAAATTCTACACATAAATTGCACATCTTCATTACTAGCTTCCTTCAAAGTACCTGCCAGTCCAAAGCTCCCAAATGAAATCCCGTCATTGTGCTCGTTACATCTGACAAACTTTGAACGCTTGTCTCCAAGTCTCAACCGTTGTATTGATACTTGCAGCCTTACAGTTATCAACACTAATTACCATAATCTTTTGCTAACAGCTGCTATTGAGCTTAACATTTAAGAATCAATTACATTATTTTTTATATCTCTACTCCTTCTTCACAATAACGTAATGAAGTTTAGCTATATAGAACTTTATAAATTAGTATAACTGACAACACACGTGAGGTTAATAACAAAATATCTTTAGTCTGATTTATAATCTACTTATTTTAATAGGCTGGATCTAAACTAGCGATCTTACTTGAAGTAATAAAGTTAATTCTTAAAACACCAAAAGATATTAAAACTTTTAGAAAAGGCTCGTTACAGTTACTTGAGTTGACAAATTTTTGCTGTAATAATAAAACACGAAGAGAAAAACAGTTTTAGTAAACTATATTTTAGATTATATTTACTTAATAAAAAATATATTTATCCTGTTCTACGATTTATCACAAGCTTAGCTTTAACGAAACCTAAAGTACCGTTACAATGTTAAGCCTATTTAAAAATTAAACCTTGTAAAATCTACACATTTTAAATTTTAAGTTTAAATTGTGACCATTTTTCTTTTATTTACAAATCAGACTATATCTAGTTGTTATTTAACCCAAATGACTTCGAATTTTAATATCAAGATTAAATAACTCACAAATTCATAAGAGCGACCACTCTCACCCTACATCTCAAAACTTAGATTTTATGGCCAGTGTTAACATCTAAATATTGATGATGCTATATATATTTGATAGCATTTAAACGACAAAAAGCAACCTGAGCGTTGAGAGAATTTTTGTTCAATCGGAAATTTAGAATGAACAGATTTAAATGATAACAAATGCAATGGAATGTAAAAAAGAACATTTGATACACACGTGTTAGAAAAACTACTGTAAAGAAAGGCCCAAATATAAGAATAAACCATTAATATAATGATGAATATGAAATATTATTACTCCATCAGCTTTTATGTCCTTTCCAACAATATTGTAAGCTACTTTAGAAACACTCAACAATACGAGTATTGTATACACCGTCTCTTAGAAACCAAACTATCACTACACTAAGTTTCGAAGTCTCTGTAAAAAAAAACAACTCCGGCGTATATTTCACAATATTAATTTTACTAAAAGTAATTACAAAGGTTCTCTGGAAGATTTGAATTGACATAATAATGATGTCTATTCTGGGGAGTTTAACTCATGTATTTGTGTTGCTTGTAATATACTGTTGGAGGAATATGGCAATCCTGGCTGTCTTTAGGTTTTTTAAATGGCTTCTATAAGCCATTTAATTAAAGTAATGACGGCTTCCAGTAAATGTGTAACCACGGAAGATATGAAAGACGCTTTAAAATATACGTGTGAAGAAATCCGTACGGATATCTTGAAATATCTGATTATAGTTGTGGTAGCTGTCCTACGGCTTTACGTATCCATGATGAATATCGCAAGATACCTGATTAACGTAGTTGTGGTGGTTCTCATAATCTGTTTAATTATCTCAGCCATGATAGATGTACTAAAACATTCAAATAATGTCTTTAGGGTGGTTATCCTAAGTTGTTTCGTTAATATAATCCTGATGGTTCTCTGCAGATGTTTGCCTAACATTGTCATGATAGCCGTATACATATGTTTAACTTCACTAGTCATATTAGTTGTTTTCATGCATGTGACTGGAATGGTAATGACGGATATCGTGAGATACGTAATTAAAAAGGTGATGATCAGTATCTCAGAGAAACTGATTAGGGTAATAATAATGACTACACTCCGATTTATAATCGAAGAAGACATGATAGCTGTCCCATATAACATAGTTTACCTATTCATTAAGGTTATAACTTTTTATTTAATACATTTATGATGATTGTCACGAGAAAAAAAAATCGTATATATAGAAGAGAAATTGTTTGATATCAAAACTGTTGTAATGTAATCAGTGAAGTAGACTAGTATATGGGAGTGACATATGACAGAAAACTTTAGTGTTTAGTAAACATAAAAGATATCACACACGGTAAAGAACAACATGGAAATGAAATCCCAAGAGCTATTGAAGTAAGTGTAAAATCTTCCAAATAAACAATTTATTCCTGTCTTATCTAAATGAGGTTAAACGTTTTATAAACTTAAGAAACACCGAGATAAATTAATTCAATCAGTATTTATTAAACGATTAGGTGTGACAGCATTATTATAGCTAATTGTCTAATTATCTGATTGATAGTTGTACAGAAATATTTGTTTATGCTGATTACTGAATAAAGAAATAGAAGTGAATGAGTACAAGTGAATTTGTAACAAAATATTACATAACAACTATGCATTTTAAAAAATTATAAATAATTTAATTATGGGTTCAAAGCCACGGTGTTTTTAAAGTAATTATGACAATAAAAGTACTTTTGCGTTTATTTCTTTTGTATGCAGTAAAATTTTTACAGCTTCTTTGAAGGGAAGAGAAAATCTGAAGGAAGATTATGTGTTTAAGTACAAATTATTCAAAGAATATTCAATGAACTCCGATGCATGGAGGATGTTGGATGAGCGGTTAAGCTTATGTTAACAGTAATATTTAGCTGAGTTAAAAAAACTACAACACATAACCACGATTTTGTGTTAAGTTATCTAAAAAGGAGAAAACTGACAGAACCAGAATGTGTAATATTTATAATGAAGATTACACTGAAACAGGAGAAAATAACCAGTATAGTGATTATTTTTATCACAGTTATTAGGGTGATAACCGTGATTTACTTTAACCATTGACTTGTGAAATATTCGCAATCACTGTGGAGCACGTGGCAAAATACCAAATGACAATTACTGTATCTTTGGTTTTAATAGTTTAGAAACGAAATTTATGGTGGATTGATAATGATATAAAATACAGCTAATATTTGAACTCAACATTAAAGTAAACTATCATTAACTGATTACTACTTGGTCCTAGTTATTTAAGAGATTGTGATATAAGTAAAATAGTTTTGTTGTAGAGATTGGTTTTAGTGTTAAGAAAGGAGGTTTTAGGGTTGTTTAAGAGTTCTTCTGGTTTATATGAATTTTACTTCAAAGGTTTTCATCGTTTCTTTGTATTAGTTTCTTATCAAAAACACCTTGGATGTGAGAAAATGAAATCAAAATTGGCGACTAAAGTGTTAGCTACACTTAAAGCGTTGATAAGAATTTTACAGCAAATATCCATTCACTGGTTAACCAGTTTCTGTTCAGTTTAGAGTATTATGATGAGTAAAACAACAACAACAAAACATCAATGCGTGGCTTATTTAACTGAATATTTACTGTAACATTCTTATCAATACTGTCAGTGTAGCTACCAGTTTGGCCTTCAGTTTTTATTTTATTCTTTTAAGCTAAGTTAAAAGATTTGATAGTTATTGTAGGTTTATCAGAAAACCGGGGGGTGCTCAAAAATGAATGATTTTGTATTCGGGCCCGGCATGGCCAAGCGCGTTAAGGCGTGTACTTCGTAATCCGAGGGTCGCGGGTTCGCGCCCGAGTCGCATAAACATGCTCGCCCTCCCAGCCATGGGGCGTTATAATGTGACGGTCAATCCCACTATTCGTTGGTAAAAGAGTAGCCCAAGAGTTGGCGGTGGGTGGTGATGACTAGCTGCCTTCCCTCTAGTCTTACACTGCTAAATTAGGAACGGCTAGCACAGATAGCCCTCGAGTAGCTTTATGCGAACTTCAAAAACAAACAAACAATTTTGTATTCGCCCACTTTTCTGGCTTTCAGTAATTTTGATGGGTTTATGGTTGTTTCTCTGATAAGTTGATTTTTTGTGGTTCAGGCGTGAAGAAAAACGATGAAGGAGGAGAGTTGTCTTCTTGATGGTGATTTGACAAGGGGTGTTTTAAAGCTTCCTGCCTGAAATCGATAAACCGATCACGAGCAGCAGATCCAAACAGCAGAGACCCGTCCCATGTAGGCCAGCGCATCACGTCCCAAAGAAGACACAAAGCCAGAACGAGAGTTTATTGCATCACAAAGGACAGTTACATATTACAATTTCACATACAATTATATGCATGGTAATTAACTTTATACTTATCAGAAATTTACAACATATTTTGTTTATACAGTTCATAGATATAAAACATAAACTATAAAATTACTAAACATTGAATATATTGGTAAAATAGAGAACATAACCACACATTGAATAATATAAACAAGATACACATGATTATTAATGAATATATTTGATCCATTGTTTCTTATGGCAATTAAACTGATAAAAGAGGTAGGTAGAGCCACAAGGTAAAACTCTCAAGTTGGTTGTTGGAGTGAGTGTTTGTTTCGTGACTAATGTGATTTAAGGGAGGAAAGAACTTGGTCCATGAGGCGGCGGGTGTTTGTGCAACATTGAATAGGTTATTTCTGGTTTTGGTCTTATTTTAGTATT
Organism: Tachypleus tridentatus; assembly: GCF_004210375.1. NCBI lineage: Eukaryota > Metazoa > Arthropoda > Merostomata > Xiphosura > Limulidae > Tachypleus > Tachypleus tridentatus. The sequence goes on along the minus strand of NC_134825.1, from coordinate 2,395,105 downwards.
TTTTAGTATTATGACGTTGAATTTCTTGTTTTCTATAAGTAAGAGCCGATTGTATAGACGTGGATTCGGTAGGCAATTCGTACTGCTTTTGGTTGGGTTGACTTAAGTGGCACAGCGCAATGTCTGAGAACTTACAACGGTAGAAACTATAGTGGGCAAAGCACAGATAACCCCTTGTGTAACTTTGTGTTTAATAACAAACAATAACCTCAAGTCAAGTGTTACAGAGATGTGAGGCATGTTGTATGTTACCGGACATTCGTATTCCACAACAAGTTTTATATAGGCATTTTATATTATCATTATTATTTTAGCGTTGTAAGTCAGCAGACATACCGCTGAGCCACTGGGGGTTAAGGTAAATAGACAAAACACTGCAATTTCTTAAAATGTACTGTTTTTATAATAGAAAAGGTAGATTGACAAAATACTGCACTTTCTTGGAATGTTCTGTTTTGTAACACAAAGGTAGATAGACAAAATACTGCACTTTCTTGGAATGTTCTGTTTTATAACACAAAAGGTAGATAAACAAAATACCGCACTTTCTTGAAAAGTTAGCTGGACATAGTATTGTATTTTCCTGGAATGTCATTTTTTATGATACAAAAATATAAATAGAATACTACACTTCTCTCAAAATGTTGTATTCTGTAATTTTGAATAATTTTGGGTTTTCTTAACTACGAAAGAAAATTACATTAATTAACAAACGAATATATACTAACCAAATAGGAAAGGAATTCGAGTTAATTTTTTTTTTTAATTCTTATGTTCCATAGCAGGGGCGTAGATGTTTTACACCCGATGGGGATGATTTTTCAACCACTTACATGGACTGTTCAATTTACAAATTGGTAATTTGTAAATTACCAGCACCTATGTTAAAGATGTACATTTCGGCTACTGAAAAAGCCTACGTCTAGGCCTAATTATGTAATTCTATTGGTAAGAACACGAGAATCACAAGAACAAACACACAATTTGTAGGCCTGTGATACAATAAAACAATTCAACAGACCAAACTGTAGGGGGGATAACTGTATGCAATATACCCCCCACCTAAAATGAAGGGGGGATGTATACCCTCCATCCCCCCAGGATCTACACCACTGTTCCATAGTTTACAATATCACAGTGAATCCGGCAAGGTTAAGTTTTATTGGTTTTTGCACAGACGTACGAAGACAGACCACGGTATCTACAATACTAAAGTCTGAAATAACCACATTGGTAAGACCTACGTGTGATTAGTGTTGTGTTACCTTAACCGCATAATATTAAAAAGGGAAATACGATAGACACAAGACTTTATTACTATTAAAATACATGTAAAATGATAATAAATACGCGTGATTTTTAACATAAGGATATACTGATTGTGCAATCAGTACAAACATTTTAAATAATTAAAACTACAAAGTAGTTTATTTTAAGAAGCTTAAGTAGCCTTTTCTTGTAGCCCATGCTAGATGTAGAGCAACAAACAGTTAATTGAGTATATCCAACACAGGTTAAGGACCCATGTCATTTGACGCATGCGCTCTACTAGTCACTGCAAATAATGAGAGTTTTCCAGGCTAGTAAGCAAGCAGACACCTAAGGAACTTGATAAGGAAAGCTTTAACAGTGAAAGACGTCTGTTTTAACCACTAGGACGAACTGGGTAGACTACTGTTACAGCTTTAGTTCGAAGTTACGTGTGTCTTGACCGCTAAGAGGAACAAGGTAAGCTACTTTTACAACTTTAGTTTGAATTTACATCTATCTTAACCACCAGGAGGAACCAGGTAATCTATTGTTAGAACTTTATATAGAAGTTACGTCTGTCTTAACAATTAGGAGAAACCAAGTAAGCTATTGTTAGAACTTTAGTCAAAAGTTACGTCTTTCTTGACCACTAGGAGGAACCAAGTTAGCTATTGTTAGAACTTCAGTCAAAAGTTACGTCTTTCTTAACCACTAGGAGGAACCAAGTTAGCTATTGTTAGAACTTTAGTCAAAAGTTACGTCTTTCTTAACCACTAGGAGGAACCAAGTTAGCTACTGTTAGAACTTCAGTCAAAAGTTACGTCTTTCTTAACCACTAGGAGAAACCAAGTAAGCTATTGTTAGAACTTTAGTCAAAAGTTACGTCTTTCTTAACCACTAGGAGGAACCAAGTTAGCTATTGTTAGAACTTTAGTCAAAGTTACGTCTTTCTTAACCACTAGGAGGAAACAAGTTAGCTATTGTTAGAACTTTAGTCAAAAGTTACGTCTTTCGTAACCACTAGAATGAACCAAGTTAGCAACTGTTAGAACTTTAGTTACAGAATAATCCGTTGAAACAGTTTTTTGTTTTTGGGAAGGCAGCTAGTCATCACCACCCACCGCCAACTCTTGGGCTACTCTTTTGCCAACGAATAGTGGGATTGACCTTTACATTACAACGCCCCCACGTCTGGGAGGGCGAGCATGTTTGGCGCGACGAGGGCGCGAACCCGCGACCCTCGGATTACGAGTCGCACGCGTTTTAAATACAGATATGATTTATCAAATATGTGAAAAAAGTGTATGGATAATGACAAATGAAACTGATATATTTCTAGAATGCTTTCGTTATTTCTTATACATTGATCCTATCTATCTTTTGTCTTCTAGAATTAGAAAATACATTATTGTAAACCTTTGTAAGTGCTGTTTTCAAGCGTAGTTTACGTTATTATAGACAAGCACTGACAAACACAATTCATCTGGTTTACGTGTTATAAAGAAACGATATCAAAATTTAAACAATAACTCTATTTAATGTGTTTATGTACAAGAACCTTCCTGTTAGTGTATAGGTGTATCATATTAAACATGAAAAGGACTTTCGTTACAACAATCTCTACACTTCAATATAATATCAACAATCCAACACCACTTTTATACACTCCATTGATTTTAACCATCGATGTAGAATGCAGACTGTGGGCTCCATAAGTATTATATTTAAAGCAAGAACTGTTAAAACAAAGAAGAAATGAAACAGTTTTAATAAAAAATAATACAGTCACACACACACACACACACACACGTACAAAATAATACACTAATATATATATATATATATACACACACATGTACAAAAACAAAGCATGTTTTCGTGTTCTCCATACTGAGGTGTTTTTTTTATTAATTTTGTGAGATAACAGCTGCTAGCAAACTGAGAAATTCGTCCCTAAAATCTAAAGATGTCTTTGATGTAAAGGAATGTATCGTGTATTAGGGTTAGCGAGCCTAGAAGATCACTGCATGATATAGGTTAAACAGCGTTCGTTATCACCTTTATTATTTATGTAAAATATTTTCCTAATTTTACAAAACAGATCCTCCTGATTTCTAGCAGCAGACGTAGAATAACGAAAAGACAAAAGTTAACAGTCATTCTGGATCGCGTTAAAACACACTATAAAGAATCTCACAGAATCTAGTCTCGTTCTCAGAGATTCAGACTTGTAATAGTTTGGCCTATATAGCCCTATGATATTTAGGTTACGTACCCTTTGGCAAGAGAAGCGTTAACTGTCAACAAGGAAAATAAATAAAATATTGTCATGATGCTTCTCGTTCTGGTTTCATGTGTCAATATTCCCCCAGTGTAAAATAGGTGTTGAGATTCTCTGAACGTTACCACAGAGTAAGTGAGAAAACTATATACCTAGTCCTTCAGTATTACTACAGTAACAACAGAATGTTTATACCTAGTCCTCCAGTGCTGCTACAATAACAATATAACGTGTATAACTAGCCTTTCAGTGTTACTACTATGACAACAGAATGCATGTACCTAATCCTTCAGTGTTAGTACAATAACAACATAGTGTATGTACCTAATTCTTCAGTACTACTATGGTAAAAACGTAATGTATATACCTAGTCCTTCAATGGTACCACAGTTACAACAGAGTATTATATATATACACACACATCTAATCTTTCAGTGGCACTACAATAATAACAGAATGTATATGCCTATTTCACCAGTGGTATGAAAATAATATGAATTTCCTCAAAACTCGTTTACAGAACATTTGGGCTACCGTTAAAACAGACTTATTTTTGAAACACTCACAACCTTCCTTTTCCAAAGTTAAGACCACCCATTGATAACACAGGTCAACAAAGTTTTTGTTGCATTTATATCAAACACTTGGTATTACATAATTTCTTGCCCTGATTTCAGATCTGAAGTTAGTTTTTTTCCTCAGTGCTCTACTTTTTTTGCAATCAAGGTATTTGAAAATCTCAAAATTTCGTCATCATCACATTGACGTCGTAGTCTATCATGAAAAATATGTAATAAAATATGTTATAAAACTCTTTAATATAGCTGGGTAATAAAAAAGAAAATGCAAGATAGTATAAATGTATTCAAGTTATTTATATAAATTCAATTTTATATCAAGTTATATTTCAATTTATTTATATAAAACTGATTAGTAGATAAGACATTTGCTACTATGAGGAGGCAAAGCTCAATTGCAGTCTACTCAGGCATGAATTTCTGCTTGTAGCTCTTGCGTTTGTGGACTGTCTCAGGGCATTCTCGTTTAATGCTCCAGCAGTAATCTGCCATCATATGTTTGTCCCATCTCCCTTGGTGACGCTCTTCCATGGTGTTGAGGTCTTGATGGAACCGCTCGCCTTGCTCATCACTTACAGCTCCTGTGTTCTCAGGGAATCTATCAAGATGACTGTACAGGTAATGGAGTTTAACACTCATGTTACATCCAAGATCGCGAAAAGCTGACAACATATTCGCTACAAGGGTTTCATAGTTGTCAGCTTTTCAGAGGAGGAAATATGATCTTTTCTCGACTGACAATTGGATCGTTGACAATATTTGGCATACCTGCCTTCAGAGTTTCACGTATGGGCCACTCCTTCTGGTTCCAGTGCTTTTCTCGAGCTCAGCTGTCCCACATGCAAAGATAGCAGGGTACTTTGTAAATCCTCTTTGTTGACCTAGGAGGAAATTAACCATTTTGAGGTCCACACAAATTGTCCAGTTTTGCTCGTGGTATTTTAGTAGGTCAATCACAGTCTTAATGTCATTATATTCCTCTCGTAAATTACCAGAGTGTCCAATTGGAACAGCTGCATAGACATTGCCATTATGAAGTAGAACGCACTTCAAACTTTGCTTAGAACAATCTAGAAATAATCGCCAGTCATTTGGATGGTATACTGGCATCCCTAATTCCTGGAGAAGACCTGAGATATTATGACAATAAACAAACATATTCTCTTCTGTAAAAAATGGCACAAAAGTCTGCTCCCGATTTCGGAAGTACGACACTTTAGTTGTATGGCTCAGCTGATTCTTTTCTTGCATCTTGGAAGCTAACACTTCAGCTACATTTTTGGAAAGACCCAAATCACGCACAAGGTCATTCAACTCCGGCTGGCTAAACTGTTGAGGAGTTAATGACTGTGGGGTCTCATAAGAAGGATCGCCAGATTCTGAAAATATTTTTTGAGTTTCATCAGCAGTCTCTTGTTCTTGGTCACTACCCACATCTTCAGATGGAAGAAATCCTTTGAAAACTGGGATTGGGAGCTCATCAGAGTGCAGAGTAGGTCGGATTGCTGAGGGGATACTAGGATATGAGATTTTGTCTGCTTTTCTTGCCAATGCCCTTTGTATTGACCAGACAAAAATAGCAGTCAGTTGTGTGGTCCATCGGTTCTTGCCAGGTCATGGGAATTCCAAAAGGTAAACCCTTACGTTTCACTTTTGTCCAGTCACGCAGCATTTCCTCGCAGTTATGACACACAATATGTGGGGCCCATTTCTTGTCTTGGTCACCAAGAGCAAGTCCAAAGTACGCTTTATAAGCACGCCTCACAAACGACGTTATATTACGCCTTTGACGAATAAGCGTGAAGCATCCACAAATATAACAGAAAGCGTCCGGCTTGTTCTCACATTGACGTCTCTTTGTAGCCATGATCAGATCTGAAACAAAATCTAAACAATTTTAATATCTTTTTTATATGCAAAAACGGCTCGTTTGGGCTGAGAAAACACTTTACATAGAAGAGCGAACAACGTTTCGACCTTCTTCGGTCATCGTCAGGTTCACGAAGAAGGTCGAAACGTTGTTCGCTCTTCTATGTAAAGTGTTTTCTCAGCCCAAACGAGCCGTTTTTGCATATAAATTTCTCAACAAGTGGGTTTCTCGTCATCACTAATTTTAATATCTCTGTTGATAACATAAACGTGTAAGTAATTAATTTGACCACAAAATCTAAACAATTTTAATATCTCTGTTGATAACATAAACGTGTAAGTGATTAACACGTTTCCTGCGATGGGACCCACCGGTGTCTCACTATTGTCTTACCTTTAACTAAGTTACAGGCTAGAGACAAGTGTAACGACAACCTCACGTTATCATAGCTCATGCAGCACTGAAGCTGTCAGATGTACAAGAGCATCGCAGCAGTTGCCGGTTTGTCAATATAGGCATCGCAGGAAACGTGTTCATTTGACCACAAACGACTAGAATGAAAAACTTAAAATTGCATTAAAACTAGAGCATGTAGAGCTGAACCGTTTTCATATTTGAATTTAGCAGGTCACAAAGGGTAAGAATGAGTAAAAAAATCTTATGCAACTGAGATTTCGAAAAAAATTGTTGACCAGTGTAATCAACAGAAGGGGATTTTTCACGTTTATTAGAAAATGTCAAAATTTTCCTATTTCTTCATATTATTCCTCAAGTCTATAGCAAAATGAACTGTTTCTTTTGCACTAAAACCAAAACAGACAACTATACCGAACGCTTTGAATGTCCATGACCTATCTAAAAGTTGATTATTTTTCATTGAAAGCTGATCTCCGTGGTTACAACTAGATAATAGATGTGATGTTGTTCTGAAGGGTTGCATGTGTACACGACGCGTGTTTACACCAAACCTGAGAAACAAAGAAATTTGTGTCAGTACATAATCACAAGACACAAAGCTTTATTTAAAGCACTGTTTTAGTCGTATTTGATGTATTTGAAAAGGCTGCTTCTTTACTGGTATAGTTTTATTACGTGTTCACTGAAGGTTGTGTCTTACTCTAGACATATTTAACTATTACTGTGCATTAGAAAAAGTCAACGTATAAATAATTAAAAAGCATAATTTAAAATTTATGAATATGGATATAAATATAAATAAGTATCGCCAAAAATGTAAGCCATTAATGCTGACAATTACTTATTTTTTCTCCATTAAAATTGATAAGTAAGTTAGACATGGAATCAAAATATGAAGTTGTAGATTGAAAAATAATGTAGAAACTATTCACAGACTAATGTTATACTTCTTTTGTAGTCCCAAGTTGCAAACTTGATAATGTAATCTTTTAAATTTTGGTTCAATTTGTTTTATACTTTTTATGACAATCCACATTCTCCCCTTCTAGTACTTCAGTGATATTACAATAATAATAGAAAATCTATACATTTTGTAAATCAGATGATTGAATAATAGTACACACTAACCATGGAATACGTTCATTTTATTAATTGGATGAATGGGGTACTAGTACACATTAACCATGGAATATGTTCATTTTGTTAACTGGATGACTGAGGTAGTAGTGCATACTAATCATAGAATATGCTCATTTTATTAGCTGGATGACTGAGGTACTAGTACACACTAACCATGCAATATGTTCATTTTATTAACTGGATGACTGAAGTACTAGTACAAACCAATCGTGGGATACATTCATTTTATTAACTTGGATGACTGAAGTACTAGTACAAACCAATCGTGGAATACATTCATTTTATTAACTTGGATTACTGAGGTACTAGTACGCACTAACCATGGAATATGTTCATTTTAGTAATTTGGATGACTGAGGTACTAGTACACACTAACCATGGAATACGTTCATTTTAGTAATTTGGATGACTGAGGTACTAGTACACACTAACCATGGAATACGTTCATTTTAGTAATTTGGATGACTGAGGTACTAGTACACACTAACCATGGAATACGTTCATTTTAGTAATTTGGATGACTGAGGTACTAGTACACACTAACCATGGAATACGTTCATTTTATTAACTGGATGACTGAGGTACTAGTACACACTAACCATGGAATACATTCATTTTATTAACCAGGTGATTGTAATACCACTATATAATGAACATTGACTAAATACAATCATGGTACTGGTACAAAATATATACTGAGTATATTCACTTTTTTAGTCAGATGACTACAGTAACAGTACAGGTACGGACAGTCCACATTCCTTTTATCAAAAATATGAGTAACGTATTGATACCAGTTATACAGATACTATAAATTCGACATTACTACACTATAATTTGTTTAAATTTCAGGAACGTTTAGAATTTGCTCTTGTTTCTATAATAAAGAAAATGCTGATAAATGTTAAAATGTGGATTAATTAAGAGAGATGTTCAAAAACATTAGTGTCGTACATATGTTATTTTCCCATAGGATGAAGAGTCTTATATCTGTACTAGGAGTTCTACTCATGGTGTCCATCTCCACTTCAAACGAATACTTCTCTTCTACCTCCAGTCTTGTAACGCTGCTGCAGACCGAGAGATATATACTTGAACTTCTCAAGGACTATGTAGAAGGAGTTGATCAACACCTTGATGTCATTAAGAAGTGAGATGTCTTTAAACCAATACTTAATATAATACAATAAGAAAATAATGAGAAACTTATAACAGTAATTCAAATATGCTTCTTTAAAGAATACAGCCATGTTAGGTAGCATGTGGTAAAACTTTTGAAATACAGCACTTTATATATACATCACGTTAGGTAAGTTTGATAGAAACATAACTTCATCTTATATAACAAATATTATATAAAGCTGGATAGAAACTACTGAAATTTAAGTTTACCTTGTACAAGACATGTTGGGTAAAATTAGATAGAAACTACTAAAAAATACTTTTACTTGGTCGTACTTCTCTAATATCCTGTATATCATGTTACACTGGCATTGTTTTTTAGCTTACAGACTTCTCTAATATCCTGTGTATCATGTTACACTTGCATTATCTTTTTTAGCTTACAGACTTCTCTAATATCCTGTGTATCATGTTACACTTGCATTATCTTTTTTAGCTTACAGACTTCTCTAATATCCTGTGTATCATGTTACACTTGCATTATCTTTTTTAGCTTACAGACTTCTCTAATATCCTGTGTATCATGCTACACTGGCATTGTTTTTTAGCTTACAGACTTCTCTAATATCCTGTGTATCATGTTACACTTGCATTATCTTTTTTAGCTTACAGACTTCTCTAATATCCTGTGTATCATGTTACACTTGCATTATCTTTTTTAGCTTACAGACTTCTCTAATATCCTGTGTATCATGTTACACTTGCATTATCTTTTTTAGCTTACAGACTTCTCTAATATCCTGTGTATCATGTTACACTGGCATTATCTTTTTTAGTTTACAGACTTCTCTAATATCCTGTGTATCATGCTACACTTGCATTATCTTTTTTTAGCTTACAGACTTCTCTAATATCCTGTGTATCATGTTACACTTGCATTATCGTTTTAGCTTACAGACTTCTCTAATATCCTGTGTATCATGTTACACTTGCATTATCGTTTTAGCTTACAGACTTCTCTAATATCCTGTGTATCATGCTACACTTGCATTATCTTTTTTAGTTTACAGACTTCTCTAATATCCTGTATATCGCCTTAACACTGGTGCTACCTGTCTCTAATGTAGAAATGTTTCTAACTTCCTTTTTCTGACTCTGTTTTCTCTAATATAGTAATCTTCTTATATATTTCTTATCAATGCTTCACTGATTTCCTGTATTTGATGTTAGAATATTAGTTTTTTTCCATATTATAGTAATATATATAATTTTATTTCTATCCAATGTTACATTAACGTTTTTTCTCACCATTTAGTCTAGCTTCTCTCATATATTGCTACATGTCTGTAAATATTTATTTTTTGTATTTTGTTTCGCCTTTTAGAATATTTCTATTTTGCGAACAAGGTTTTGTAGAATATTTGTTACATTTTTAGGATAAGAGTTTTTTCTTGAGAGAATGAGAGAGATTTATTTTTGTAAATAAAATAAGACATTTATGGATATACTGTAATTACGTTTTGTTCCAGCTCTCTATGGAAAGGGTGTATTATAACTTACTTTGGATCTAGAGTTCTATTGAAAAGTATGTTGCAATATGGTTGGTATGCCAGTGTCTACGGATGGAGTATATTATAATGGAACACTTTTCTCTGAGTGGGGCATATTTTAAGGAAACTTATCACTGTTTCTAATGTTACAGATTTATAAACGATCGTATATTAGTGGGAGAGAAGAATATGGAAGAATATGTATCCAATCCTATCCATGCTTACAATTTAATGAAACGAATGACAGTAGACCTTCAGGCTGTGGAAGCAAGCACTCAGGTCATGGCATCTCCAGGTAAAGGTTGGATTCTCTGTAAATATCGATAGAAGCAACTGAAACTGCCTTTTAGTTATTTATGGCATTAAACTGAAATTAAAAATGAATAAATTAACGTTTCTGAACAATGAGTTCTCTTATCCGTGAATAATATCAGGCTGTCTTAGCACTCATATTGGTACATGTTAAGCATAAGGTTTCCTTATGGTCAAGGGTTAAAGGTTATGTTATCACGTTGTAAAGTTACATTTAAAACGTTATTAAACTACTATTTTGTGAATATATATTAATTAGTTTAGTATCAAATTGAAGAATACAATTCAAATTTATATATTATATATCCATTTTAGTATGTCACATAGTATGTTTAATACAGCCTTGGTTAATTATGTTTCTGCTGTACAAATGTAAAATCTATAGTTTCTTGCGAGCTGTAAATTCAAATTACCAATATTGACAAGCTCAAGCATAGAACAAGAACCTTCTGTATTTTCTGTTTTCTCAAATGTTATTTATTGTGTGAATCTACCAAGATGGCCCCGCCCACCTCTTCCACTTTTGGAAACACCTGCTTAATCTTTGACGTATGTATAACCAATCAGAAGCTGAGGTTATTCCCCACGTGGTTTTCTTATCCTCTGCGAAATTTTTACGCGGAAAAAGCTCCATAAAACCTTTCTTGTTTTGGCAAAATCAAAATGAAAAGATAAGATATTGATGAAGCTTAAAATGTCATATTTTGTATGTCCAAATATAACATAATTTTTAAGTCTGATAAATTACTGTGGCTGTCTGTGATATTTATATGGTAAGTTGTATATGTTTTTTTTTTCCCAAAATCGTATATAAAATATAAAAAAAATAATTTGTTTCACAAATGTTATATGTATATAGTAATAATATATATACGTATGCTATGTATTGTAACTGAAATGTGACTATATTTTACAAAATACTGGCCCCTAGAACACACCCAAGATAGATCACTTAGTGAAGGCTGCGTCAATGAAATGTCCGTCAGAAAGGCCGAAAGTCACCAACATGAAAAAAAAATAGAATTGAAGAAATTAGACAATTGTACATTTCACAAATACATCATTTATTACAACCATGGTTTTGTTAGTAATGATATCATCAGGTACAGAATAAATGTTTTGTAACAAGTTTTATATACACATATGTTTGAACAATGAACTGTATGTGACCTTTACATTGACCTACAGACAAGTGGGAGAAACGTTAGCTTGTTTGGTCGTTTACGGCTTTTTTCTGCATTTGTTTTTAGACTTTTATTTATTTGAAAAAAAATCCAGACTCTTTAGTTTTAACCATTTTCACAGATATACAAAATTTTGAGACTTTTACAGATGAAATTTATGTATCGTATCAATAAGGTTGGATGTAAAGGTTCAATTCATTTACCATAATTCCCAGCTTCTAGAATGTTCTTTAATTCTTGTTTAAATATAATTTTCTATTTGACCTACTCTATTACAGTCCTGATGCATTTGTCAAGCTTACAGGTATCTTGCTTTCCTCAATTCTGTAACTATGGAGATTCACCATGTAAAAAAACTAACGATTTCAAGTGTAAATTGTATAAAAATAATATATGTATACATAATATCATGACATTGAAGCTGTTTAAAGGGTGTTTCCTTATAGCAAAGCCACATCAGACTATCTGCTGAGTCCATCGTAGAGAATTGAGCCCCTAACTTCAGGGTTGTAAATCCACAGAGTTATCCCTGTACCAGCAGAGAACAGCTGTTTAAGATAAACATTTCTGGTTTCATTTTACAATCTGTTGTCATTCTGTGACGAAAAAGCGAAACTTGTATCTTCCTCATAATTTTTATGGTGATTACGAGGTCGGCAGGATCGACCACATTCATACAAAAATACAATAGTGTGAAAAACAAACTTTAAAGTTGTTTTCGAATAAGAACGTTTGATAATTATCTGGAAGTTTTGGAGATTAAAAATATTTCTTGTGTAATAATTAACAGTTTTCTAATGCAAAAAATATTTTTAATATTGTTTTCGTTTGTTCTTTTAATTTCGTGCAAAGCTACACAGCGCTATCTGCGCTAGCCGTCCCTAATTTATCAGTGTGAGACTAGAGGAAAGGCACCGCCAACTCTTGGGTTACTATCTTACCAATCAATAGTAGGATTGACCATGACTTTATAACGCGTGTGTTTGTGTGTTTTCTTATAGCAAAGCCACGTCGAGCTATTTGCTGAGCCCACCGAGAGGAATCGAACCCCTGATTTTGTGTTGTAAATCCGTAGACATACCGCTGTACTAGCGGGGTGAGGGGCGACTTTATACCGCCTACATGTAATGTGACGCGATTGTTAACCTTAAAATGAAAGTTACTTTCAATATTGGGTAACTGAAATTCAAAAGAGAAAATGCATTGACAAAAAATTCTTCAAATTTAAATTAAAATTTGATATTTTGTAAAGTAAAGCCTTGAAATATTTACTGAATTCTGAAATAATTTGTGAAGACACGTGTACATTTTAACAGGTACAGTATAGTTGCTTTGTGATTATTTTTCGGAATTAGGAACGGGTAGAATCCATCCACTCGCAGTATAGGGGTCGTATCGTTGTTTCTTATTGAGAAATTTATAGAGTCAGACCTTTCTCCTCAAAACATTTAGTGTTTATTGTCAGACCTTTCTCCTCAAAACATTTAGTGTTTATTTTCTCCTCTGCACATTACAAATTATTTAATGTTATCACTTCAATAATGTTAAATACTTCTTCCCCACACAGTAATGTAGCGTTCCCTATTTCTTCTAAAAACATTAATATAGTGTTAACTACTTGTTGTCCACAGAGTAAGATAGTGTTAACTAGTACTTCTCTGCTCAGTAGTATAGTGTTAACTACTTGTTGTCCACAGAGTAATATGGTGTTAACTACTACTTCTCTGCTCAGTAGTATAGTGTTAACTACTACTTCTCTGCTCAGTAGTATAGTGCTAACTACTACTTCTCTGCTCAGTGGTATAGTGTTAACTACTACTTCTCTGCTCAGTGGTATAGTGTTAACTACTACTTCTCTGCTCAGTGGTATAGTGTTAACTACTACTTCTCTGCTCAGTGGTATAGTGTTAACTACTACTTCTCTGCTCAGTGGTATAGTGTTAACTACTACTTCTCTGCTCAGTGGTATAGTGTTAACTACTACTTCTCTGCTCAGTGGTATAGTGTTAACTACTACTTCTCTGCTCAGTGGTATAGTGTTAACTACTACTTCTCTGCTCAGTGGTATAGTGTTAACTACTACTTCTCTGCTCAGTGGTATAGTGTTAACTACTACTTCTCTGCTCAGTGGTATAGTGTTAACTACTACTTCTCCGCTCAGTGGTATAGTGTTAACTACTACTTCTCCGCTCAGTGGTATAGTGTTAACTCTTTTTTTCTACACAGAGTTATATAATGATAACTACTTTTTCTCCATATATTAACATACTCTTAACTACTTTATCTCTGCAAGTTAATATAGTGTTAACTACGTCTTCTCCACACAGAATATAATGTTAACTACTCCTCTCTGCATATTAATATAGTGTTAAATACTTCTTCAGGAAATGAAGGCGAAAGTGGTGTGTTAAAGTTAGACCCCTCCACCACGAGGATTCTCTCCTTCCTTTCTCGGGTCACCACGCACGGCAAACGCGTGGGTGGATGTTTAGATCCCAGACGAGGTAAAATAAAGAGCAGAACGTTCTCTGGGAGGTTCCCTCACCACGTACAGGATTTCACATAGAGTATTATCATATGGATTAGTCAGTGTAACGATGGTATCGTTTTCACTAGTCACTGTAACGATGTTACTATTTCGATTATTTAATGTTGTAATGTAAACATATTTTAGTTGTGCCATTTTCATGATTAATTTTTGTTTTGAATCTTGCGGAAAGCTACACGAGGGCTATCTACGCTAGCCGTCCTTAATTTAGCAATGTGAGACTAGTGGAAGACAGCTAGTCATCACTACCCACCGCGAACTCTTGGGCTTCTCTTTTATGATTGAATAGTGGGATTGTTCGTCCCATTATAACGCCCCCACGGCTGAAAGGATGAGCATGTTTGGTGTGATGGGGATTAGAACCCGCAACCCTCAGATTAGGAGTCGAGTGCTTTAACCACCTGGCTATTCTGGGCCAATTTGTGTTTTAAATTCTTTGGTTTTTCTTTTGAAGAGCCAATGTAATATTATTAATATTTCTGTTCGAGTCACTGGAACAATATTCATGTTATTGTTGAGTCAATGTGGTGATATTAATGCTATACCTTGAGTCACTACAGTTACCCAACAATAAACTTCTCTCTATGGGAAAGGTCAAAGTGTACATTTCACGCCCTTTTGAAGCGTTATATTGAAATTTCAATTAAGCTATTAAACTACTTTTTATCACTTTATACAAATAATACTGGTATTAAACTAGTTAATAAATCAAAATTTAGTTCCATGTAATTTTAAAGTTCTTAGTTTTATAAGAAAGACTTACTTAAGTAAATTAAATATTTCTTAATATTAGAATCGTCGCATTTCTTCTCCAGGTCTTCTACTTTAACTTACTACCCCTTTCTGAAGTATGTTAGTTTACTTAGTTATCCACATTAGATTCCATCTAGGAACATAAGGCCGCAATCGCTTGCGGATTCTTCAACAGGTATTTAAGTCAGTTGGTTGTTAGCCCACAGCACCGAGCCGTCCCTAATTTAGCAGTGTAAGACTAGAGGGAAGGCAGCTAGTCATCACCACCCACCGCCAACTCTTGGGCTACTCTTTTACCAACGAAAAGTGGGATTGACCGTCACATTATAACGCCCCCACGGGCGGGAGGGCGAACATGTTTGGCGCGACGCGGTCGCGAACGCGCGACCCTTAGATTACGAGTCGCACGCCTTACGCGTTTGGCCATGCCAGGCCTTCTGAAGTAAGTAGTATAACGTACATTACTCGTTATAACACCAATATTGGGAAGGTAATGTCTAATTCTGATTTCGTTCATTCTTTGATTACATAGTTATAAACTGGAAAATCTGCCCCATTTGCCACTCCTTCCTGTCACAAATTGTCAACAAATATCTCTAATATCTTATATCATTTATAAATAATAGGAAAGCAATGATTTACTCCATGCAATATCAATAAATGTCTCTGATATCTTATATGATTTACAACCAATATAAAGTTTCATTCCACAGAATGTTAATGTTTCTGATATATTATTTCATTTATAACTAATATAAAGGCAAAGTTTTACTGCATGAAATGATGCGCAATACAACAATAAATACATTGTTTTCAATTCAATGAATTGTCAAATGCTCCTACAGTCTGAAAGTTCATTACGTAGTGTCCAGATCGATTATCTAAGGGATTTAGTTTAAGCTCTTCTTATCTTAGGTAGGAAGTCATTTAAAATATAATAGCTGTAGAACATTTGTCTGGTTTCCTCTACTATTAAGTATTTTTAGATACATTATTTAAATTAAGTTCGTAAAAATGACAGTATAAAGTGCCATCATTACAGAAAAGTAGGCTTAATTTTTTTCGACAACCAACAGACCAAAACAAAATGAAAAGAAAGTGTAGATATTGTATGTTTCATACATATTTCTTATTCATTTTGATAAAAGTAACTAAAATGTTAAAATTAGCAATTTATTAGTTATGTTACATTGAGTTGAGATTAGGTACAATAATGAAAAATATAAGTTCTTCATAAGGTATTCTTGTGACGACCATAAATCAATTAATACGAAACCGAACGAAACAGTAAATTCCAAACATGGACAACTATAACAGTTTATGTACCTATCACAATGATAAGAGGATGTACAACTTAATATAGTAAATGTAGTGGTCTTGTCATTTACACTGGTCACTGTAGTTCTTGTTTGACACAGCAGATAGCCCGATGTGGCTTTGCTATCAGAAATCACACTAGTCACTGTACTGGTGTTACTAGAACAATTAATTAAAATAACACTATATTGGTTCATGTTTCTACCACAATAAGAATAAATACATCAGGTTATGTTCCTATAACAGTGTCAAGACGATATACTAGGCTATTTATCATCACTAACCTATAACAGTGTCAAGACGATATATTAGGCTATTTATCATCACTAACCTATAACAGCGTCAAGACGATATACTAGGCTATTTATCATCACTAACCTATAACCGTGTAAACAGGATATACTAGGCTATTTATCATCACTAACCTATAACCATGTAAACAGGATATACTTGGTTATTTATATCTTCAATCTATAACCATGTAAATGGGATATATTAGGCTATTTACTAATAGCCTAATGACTATGAGTATGTCAACGGGTTATCCTAGATTATTTGTATCTTCGAACTATAACCATGTAAACAGGAAATAATGGGTTATTTACTTTCACCAGCATGCAACTACTTGAAGAAAACAAATCACTCATTATCACCATGAGAACAAATTACACCAGAATATTTAGTAAAGTCAACACAAGAATCTGTAATTGCAGTAAGAAAGGAAACAAACTTGTTTCAAGGTAATAAGTTTCATTGAAACGTCTTAATTCCAGATAAAATAGTAGAAGATTAGATTTTCTCCAATCTATAATAAGAGTTGATTGTACCTGATATGAAGTAAACATTGACTTCTTCCAGAGTACGTTCCTAGCATGCATCACATCAGGTCCATCTCTCCACTTCCAACAGATGGTGACTTGCAGGGCGCGGCTGACGCCCTCGTACGTCTCCTGGACACATACAAACTTAATATGTCTGCCATGATTCGTGGAATCATTCGGAGCAGTGGACGATTCCCGTCGTTTGAAGCTCATGAACAGTTAACAGGTAGGCTTACCATTCTACGTCTGTACTAAAATCAAACTAACGTTAATTATGTTTTTACGTATATGTTGATCTATAATTATAATTTACCCGAAAGAAACAAATAAAAGGTTCACCACAAGTGTTATTTTTAGTTCTATCCATACGTTACTCACCAGACACACAACGTTCACAAGTTTTACTCTTAGTTCTATCCATACGTTACTCACCAGACACACAACGTTCACCACAAGTTTTACTCTTAGTTCTATCCATACGTTACTCGCCAGACACATAACGTTCACCACAAGTTTTACTCTTAGTTCTATCCATACGTTACTCACCAGACACACAACGTTCACCACAAGTTTTACTCTTAGTTCTATCCATACGTTACTCACCAGACACACAACGTTCACCACAAGTTTTACTCTTAGTTCTATCCATACGTTACTCGCCAGACACACAACGTTCACCACAAGTTTTACTCTTAGTTCTATCCATACGTTACTCGCCAGACACACAACGTTCACCACAAGTTTTACTCTTAGTTCTATCCATACGTTACTCGCCAGACACACAACGTTCACCACAAGTTTTACTCTTAGTTCTATCCATACGTTACTCGCCAGACACACAACGTTCACCACAAGTTTTACTCTTAGTTCTATCCATACGTTACTCGCCAGACACACAACGTTCACCACAAGTTTTACTCTTAGTTCTATCCATACGTTACTCGCCAGACACATAACGTTCACCACAAGTTTTACTCTTAGTTCTATCCATACGTTACTCGCCAGACACATAACGTTCACCACAAGTTTTACTCTTAGTTCTATCCATACGTTACTCGCCAGACACACAACGTTCACCACAAGTTTTACTCTTAGTTCTATCCATACGTTACTCGCCAGACACACAACGTTCACCACAAGTTTTACTCTTAGTTCTATCCATACGTTACTCGCCAGACACACAACGTTCACCACAAGTTTTACTCTTAGTTCTATCCATACGTTACTCGCCAGACACACAACGTTCACCACAAGTTTTACTCTTAGTTCTATCCATACGTTACTCGCCAGACACACAACGTTCACCACAAGTTTTACTCTTAGTTCTATCCATACGTTACTCGCCAGACACACAACGTTCACCACAAGTTTTACTCTTAGTTCTATCCATACGTTACTCGCCAGACACACAACGTTCACCACAAGTTTTACTCTTAGTTCTATCCATACGTTTCTCACTACATACACACAAGGTTCACCACACGTCGTCAGTTTTAGATCTATCCATACGTTACTCGCTACATACACATAAGGTTCACCACACGTCGTCAGTTTTAGATATAAACACGATTCTATTTCTAACAATTAAAACGTATTCTGTTAAGAATATTTCGTCTATTACAGGGAAAAATACAGTTAATAAAAATATCTTAATCCTAAATTGTTGAACAAAAGCTTTAAATTGTTAAAAGACTATATTAACCATGATGACTTATTAACAAATACTCTGTTTTCAACATCCAGCGAGAGATTGCCTATTTTTAGGAAAACATTCCTTTAACCAAGGTCTCTATGATTATGCAATCGATTGGTTTGAGGCTGCTCTGACCAAAGCGAACGAAGAAGGAAACAGAACAGTCAGTCCTGAGGAAATCCAACTGTTCCTCAGTATCGCCATCAGTATCGTAAGTTATTTATTATATACGATCAACTTGTCATTTTTACCAATGATAATTACCTTAACTGTTTATATTATCATCAAAATTTTGCCCCAGATAACCATTAATTCAGCTGTTTCTACTTATTATCACTCTGTCCTAACTTCTCTATACTATAGATAACTGTTAACTCAGCTGTTTCTACTTATATCACTATGTCCTTACTTCTCTGTACTATAGATAACTGTTAACTCACCTGTTTCTACTTATTATCACTATGTCCTTACTTCTCTGTACTATAGATAACTGTTAACTCACCTGTTTCTACTTATTATCACTATGTCCTTACTTCTCTATACTATAGATAACTGTTAACTCACCTGTTTCTGCTTATTATCACTATCAACTTATTATCACTCTGTCCTTGCTTTTCTTGTACTATGGATAACTGTTGACTCACCTGTTTCTGCTTATTATCACTATGTCCTTGCTTCTCTGTACTATGGATAACTGTTAACTCACCTGTTTCTACTTATTATCACTATGTCCTTGCTTCTCTGTGCTATGGATAACTGTTAACTCACCTGTTTCTGCTTATTATCACTATGTCGTAGCTTCTCTGTACTATGGATAACTGTTAACTCACCTGTTTCTACTTATTATCACTTTATGTCCTTGCTTCTCTGTACTATAGATAACTGTTAACTCACCTGTTTCTGCTGTTTATTATCACTAATGTCCTTACTTCTCTGTACTATGGATAACTGTTAACTCAGCTGTTTCAACTTATTATCACTATGTCATGCTTCTCTGTCTGCTATGGATAACTGTTAACTCAGCTGTTTCAACTTATTAATTATCACTATGTCCTTGGCTTCTCTGTTGCTATGGATAACTGTTAACTCACCTGTTTCTGCTTATTATCACTATGTCCTTACTTCTCTGTACTATGGATAACTGTTAACTCACCTGTTTCTACTTATTATCACTATGTCCTTGCTTCTCTGTGCTATGGATAACTGTTAACTCACCTGTTTCTGCTTATTATCACTATGTCCTTGCTTCTCTGTGCTATGGATAACTGTTAACTCACCTGTTTCTACTTATTATCACTATGTCCTTACTTCTCTGTACTATAGATAACTGTTGACTCACCTGTTTCTACTTATTATCACTATGTCCTTACTTCTCTGTACTATAGACAACTGTTGACTCGGCTGTTTCTACTTATTATCACTATGTCCTTACTTCTCTGTACTATAGACAACTGTTGACTCGGCTGTTTCTACTTATTATCACTATGTCCTTACTTCTCTGTACTATAGACAACTGTTGACTCGGCTGTTTCTACTTATTATCACTATGTCCTTACTTCTCTGTACTATAGACAACTGTTGACTCGGCTGTTTCTACTTATTATCACTATGTCCTTACTTCTCTGTACTATAGACAACTGTTGACTCGGCTGTTTCTGCTTATTATCACTATGTCCTTACTTCTCTGTACTATAGACAACTGTTGACTCTGGCTGTTAACTCACCTGTTTCTACTTATTATCACTATGTCCTTACTTCTCTGTACTATGGACAACTGTTGACTCACCTGTTTCTGCTTATTATCACTATGTCCTTGCTTCTCTCTGTACTATAGATAACTGTTAACTCACCTGTTTCTACTTATTATCACTATGTCCTTACTTCTCTGTACTATAGATAACTGTTAACTCACCTGTTTCTACTTATTATCACTATGTCCTTACTTCTCTATACTATAGATAACTGTTGACTCAGCTGTTTCTATTTATTATCACTATGTCCTTACTTCTCTGTACTATAGACAACTGTTGACTCGGCTGTTTCTACTTATTATCACTATGTCCTTACTTCTCTGTACTATAGACAACTGTTGACTCGGCTGTTTCTACTTAACACTATGTCCTTACTTCTCTATACTATAGACAACTGTTAACTCGGCTGTTTCTACTTATTATCACTATGTCCTTACTTCTCTATACTATGGATAACTGTTAACTCAGCTGTTTCTACTTGTTTTCTCTATGTCCTTCTATTCACTAGAAACACAGTTACGACAGAAAGTGTTTGTACCCCTGCGTCCCGAGTGGTTTTTTGCTCATAACTTAAAAAAATACCACGATTAGGCTAATAGAAGTATAGTATATTATAAATATTATACTAACACGCATCAACATAAATTTTATGTAAATTAAATGACAAATAAACTGTTTATAAACAAATAACCAAAAATAGGAGGAGCAGAAAGTGTTCGTACAGTTCAGAACGTGTGAAAAAACTGATATTCCTGTAAAAATTTTGTTTAGTTTGGCGAATAAACTACATTATACCATTCCAGAACTAGACACTGGGTTCATAATTATTAGAATTTAGCCAGCAAAAAATGTACTTCCGGCAATTCAGCGCCGTCTCCGTCATTATCTGCTTGGTCATCATGGCGAACAGGAAACAATTGTCCAGTAATTTAAAAAACCGAATTATTGTAAAATACAAGTTTCGTGTGTCTCTTTCCGGTATTGTTACACAACTTAATGTGCCGAAATCTACTGTTCAAAGCATAATTGCCAAGTTTAAGCTTAGAGGATCAACTGCTAACCTCCCTCATTCCGGATGCCCCACCAAAATTCGAAAAAGAACCAAGAAGAAGGTTATCAAAGAAGTTAGTAGGAACCATTGGTTAACACGTAATGACATACAGAAACTGGGGTTGAAGTAAGCACCTC
This sequence comes from Tachypleus tridentatus, assembly GCF_004210375.1. Lineage (NCBI taxonomy): Eukaryota > Metazoa > Arthropoda > Merostomata > Xiphosura > Limulidae > Tachypleus > Tachypleus tridentatus. The sequence goes on along the minus strand of NC_134825.1, from coordinate 2,373,329 downwards.
TACATTTACGAACATGTTAAGTTCTTCTGGGTTCAAAGCATGCCGTCCTCGTAAAACTCCATATTTAAAGCCTGTTCATTTAGAAGCACGATTGAGGTATGCAAGAAAGCATGGAGATAAACCCTTTACCTATTGGAAGAGTATTCTTTAGTCAGATGAGACTAAAATCGAGCTTTTCGGCCACAATTATGTTCGCAATATTTTCCGTAAGAAGGGGGAACGAAATCTTCCAAAGAACACCGTCCCTACAGTTAAGCACAGAGGTGGCTCGATCATGCTATGGGGTTCCTTCAGCTCTTCTGGTGTAGGTAGCCTTCACTGCATCAACGGAATCATGAGAAAAGAAGAGTACGTTGATATATTAGGCACTTATATCAAGAATGATGCTCGGAACTTGCGGCTTGGGCGTCGTTGGATCTTCCAGCACGACAATGACCCTAAGTTCACATCGAAATATGTGCAATCCTGGTTGCAGAGGAACCATATCAGCGTTCTGGAGTGGCTATCGCAGTCACACGATCTCAACCCAATTGAAAATATCTGGCATGAGTTGAAGACCAGGATTCATCAGCATCATCCGAAAACTTGTGAGAGTTGGAGGCCTTCTGTAAAGAAGAATGGTAAAAAAAAATACCAGTCGAGTACTGTCAAATGATCATGGAGGGCTATGAGGAGAGATTGCGTCAAGTAATTTACCTGAAAGGCTACACAACTGACCATTAACTTGGACGCACGAACACTTTCTGCCCCTCCTATGTTTGGTTATTTGTTTATAAACAGTTTATTTGTCGTTTAACTTACATACAAATTTATATCGATGTGTGTTAGTATAATATTTATAAAAGACTCTGTTTTCATTATCCTGATCGTGATACTTGTAACGTTATGAGGAAAAAGCTACTGACGACGCAGGGGTACGAACCCTTTCTGTCGTAACTGTACATGTGAATGAAGTAAGAGACATTGAACAAATTCTTGTAAAGAGAGAAGATAAGTATAAATCAATAAGGTAAGAAACACCAGACAAGTACATGCATGAATAGACATCTACATGTGAATAATGTAAGACACTTGTGAATGAAGTCGTAACTGTAACTGTTAGCTCAGCTGTTTCTACTTGTTATCACTACGTCCTTACTTCTACATAGTAGAGATAACTGTTAACTCAGCTGCTTCAATCAGGTTGTCCACAAATAAATGTCATTTTTAATCTGCAAAGTTTGGAAAAGTATAAACTAAAGTTGTAAAACATGCTTTAATCAAAGGAAGTACCATTTATATCTTAGAACGACTAGCATGGGTATTAACACTTTCATTGATAAGGAGAGAACAACGTTTCGACCTTCCTAGGTCATCTTTAGGTTAAAAAATCTAAGATACATTTTTATTTCAAGTGGGTTTCTCGTCATCAAGAATAAGCATCATTTGCTTAAATACACTTTTCCCAACGTGTAACGATGCTGTTTGCACCCCTGCTGTATAAATCAGAGTTCCTACAGTCAGTGAGCTCCCTGAAAGCTTCTTCTGCAGCTGCCTGGTGTTGAAAGTGTTCATTGTTCAAGAAGTTGTCAAAGTGCTTGAAAAAAAGAAACTCCTCAAGGGCATAGGTCTAGGGAATAAGATGGACGAGGCAGAACCTCGATTTTCAATTCATTCAATTTTTGGAGCATCATCCTTGATAGGTCTTGTAATGCTGATTTTGTTGATCTTCGGTCAGCTCATGCAGAACCCACTTATCCAACATTTTCGCCTTTATAACCACTCTCAGGTGATTGGAGATGCTTGATTTGATTGGGCGTAGCTTTTCTGCAAGCTCACGTACTGCTGTGTGAAAATCTGTTTCAAGTGCTTCCCTTGATGTGTTTTCATCTAAGGATGACTTCCTTCCATGATCTTTTTGGTGTTCAAGACCATCTCCATGTAGAAACTTTTGGAACAAAGGCTGAACTATACTTACAGTAACAGATCCATGGCTGATTGATGTTCTGTGTAGCTGTGGTGGCTTTTCACCCAAGTTTGAAGTCAAAGAGGAAACTCAAAAGAAAGTCGTTCTTGCCTATGCTGCCTTGGGGTTGAAAAACTTACTCTGAGTGGAGTTGAAACATTAGACAATTAAGACACCTTGTAAGTGACAAACGTTGGATAAAACCAACCAATCAATGATATGTTATTCAATCTTCAGCTTCTAAATGTCATCATAAGAATTCTGATATTTATTTCTGGACAACTTAATACTAGTTATCACTATGTCCTTACTTCTGTATACTATAGACAACTGGTAACTTATCTGTTTCTACTTGTTATCACTATGCCGTTAGTTCTCTCTACTAGGTATTAGTATTTATAGTCTGTTTAGTTTTTCAATTAATAAGAAATATAGCAAGCTATTTTATGGCAGTTTAATAAAGATTTTAATGTAGTGTTAACCCTTCAACTCTTTACATGTATTTAGATATTAATTTATGTTGTAGCTAACTTTGTTTATAATACCGTATATTGTGTTTAACTTTTCTATTAATAACTGTTGTAGAGTGTAACTATTGGGTTGATGATGTGTGTTTTAAGCAGCTATATTATTAATACTATGTGTTGTATTTAATGTTGTGTTAATACAGTTAGTGTATTTAAATATTATTTTAAGCATATGCGCTGTATTTAAGTGACCTGTTAGTAAAATGTTCTATTTAACTATCCTTTTGATAACGTGTGTTGTTTTAGCTATCATATTTATAATGTGTTGTGTTTAACTATCCTGTTAAAATCTCTGTTGTGTGTAACTGTTCTGTTATTACCGTGTATGGTGATTAAATACGCTGTTATCAACGTGTATTTAAATATCCTGTTACTAACATGTGTTGTGTTTAATTGTTCTGTTATCTACATGTGCTCGTTACAACACAGACAGGAATAAACAATCAAGTTACTCCACAAGTGTTAGAATTATAGGTAATTTTCACATTCTAAATTTAGAAATCCACCTGATATCCTAAGTAAAAAAGTACAAAATTACTTTTCACGCTATGAAGACGTCTCGTATGGCTACACAAACTTTACCAAGTGGTTGGTTGTCAACATATTTTGTATCACACTGTTACTCATATTCTAATTTTTCAAGAAATGAAACCACATTTTCATGCTTTTTGGTCGTTGAAATTATCGTAACGTTTCTTTGGCCTCTCTGTTCAACGTTCTGTTCATATCCTGTAGTTGTTTCCTTATAGTAAACTCTGTAAATCGTGATAAGGAAAACTCCTTACTGTTGTTGAAATAAGACTACACATTGCAATTATTTAAGAAGTAGAACACACTTTTAGAAAGAGAGTAAGCCAGGATTATCATAGAATGTCTGGTCATACCTTGAAACATTTTTATTCACGATGTTTATAATAACTGTTCACGTCTCGTTCCACTTCTCATGACTTTATAATTAGATTTAGTTTTCTGCTTAAAGAGTTACACCATCTTTATAAAATTTCACAATGTTCTAGTTGTTGATTAGGAATATCAAACGTATGACAGTTTAAACAAGTACGTTTTCAAATTTTAGGGAAATATTTGTTTGTTGGTTTTGAATTTAGCGCAAAGTTAAACAAGGGCTATCTGGGCTAGCCGTCCCTAATTCAACAGTGTAAGACAAGAGGAAAAGCAGGTACTCACCATCACCCACCGCCAACTCTTAGATTACTCTTTTAGAAACAAACATTGGGATTGATCACTACGTCATAAAGCCCCCACGGTTAAAAAGGGAGCATGTTTAGTGTGACTGAGATTTGAACTTGCGACACTCAGATTACCAGTCGAGCGCCACCTGGCCTTTCCGGGCTTTTTAAGGAAGTAAAAAGAAACAGCTGACATTTTCGAAATTATTTTTCTCTCAAATTTTTTATCTGGACTAAGATCTCTACGTAACGTTTCTAACATTTTTCACATATAAAACTCTTCATCAACATGTAGCTTTATTTTCAAGATAGTTTCTTTCCTGAATAAAACTAACACCTTAATTCCAATTGTGCTTCGTTACTTTATTTTTCTTAGTTTTGCTGATCATGATGTAGTTTTGTACTTTATCCATCAATACCAATCTTTAGTTTTGTACTTTATCTATCAATACCAGTCTTTTATAAAACGAACCTTATAATTAAGAATGTAGTTTATCTTTTATACATGTTCGGTTCAAACAACATAAACTGTCGTTTTTCACAAAGATATTATCAACTTAAATTCCTTATTTATGTTGTTTTTCAGCATAACGAAGTCCCACTGGAAATAGATGATAAAGGTAGGATTTTTTTTTTACAACTTACTAATGGAAAAGACAGTTAGTGATGTTAATGGTGTTAACTGTAGCTGTTCAGTTGCCAGTGCAACTATAAGTAATAGATTAACTGTTCTTGTTTAGGAGCAACTATGAGTAATGGATTAACTGTAGTTGTTTAGTATGCTAAGGTAGGTTAGTTGGTTTGGTAAGAGAAACACTACAGTAATACAAGTTGTAAAGGACTTTCTGTAGCATAACTGTAATTATTATAACTCCCCAGGATGACTAACGGGTAGTTCAAACAGCAGCGTTTTGACACCTGAAGTTGGCCTTTCCAGTCCTGGTTTCAAGTTATTTGATGTTATGGCAATTTTCTAATTTCATTTCAAACTAGATGTACTTTAATTCTTAAAATGGAATCACATTAAAAAAGCTCTAATTTACAAATTAAAAACTTAAAACAGAATTAAAAAGATTAATGCCCTTTAAAAAAACTAATGAAGGTGGACAGTGTCACTATCGCCAATAACACTGTTTAAAGGTTGTGGATAAACTTTGAGACAAAACATGTTTAAAATGGTGCCGTCATTGAGAGTCGTAATGATGGCAAGAAAGTAAAATGTGACTTATTGTGACTTAAGTGTTACACAAACTACACACTGGTGCATCAGTTTCAGATAAAAGAAAACAATGAGTTAAAAAAACTGTGACCAATGCACAGTCTAGTTAGAACAACTTCTTCTTTCCGATTTTTATGGAAGCAAGACGGACAAAGTCCAATATAGGGTTTTATTTGGAAAAAACTTGTTTTCACGTTACTCACTCCAAGTCGACTACCAACTGGCACGGAACCGAGCCTTGAATATAGGACCATGTATGGAACAGGCACAGCAGTGATAGTGCCAGAACAAACAGACTTAGCTGTGGTATTGGGAAGCTCGTCCCCACGAATACCAACGTGGCCTGGTATCCAAAAAAACTGGATAAAAGTAGATGTTAAAGAGAAATGGGCCACATGGTTTAGAATATCAACTAGAACAGGGTGTGAACTAATGTGAAGCAATTCCAGGGCCAGTAGAGAACTAAGCAAGTTAGTATAAATAGTGCAGTTGGAGTACTGCTTAGCTTCTATGTGATCCAGGGCAAGACAAATGGAGTATAATTCTGCATTGCACACAGAAGTTGTAGAGGGGTTTCTGTGCACAACCATCGAACCACACCAAACCATGGCAGATCCCACAGAGTCACCTGATTTCGAACTATCTGTATAAATAGGAATGGAAGATGGTTCGAAAGATGTTCAGCAAACAACAGACAGTAATTCCAATCTGGGGTTGTGTTTTCCTCAAACGGTTTTAGAGAGAAAGAAGTTAAAACCATTTGTTGTGGTCCACTTCAGTGAACGATTCAGGGCAGTCTGTAGCTGCTGCTCAATATACCTCATGTTTGATGACTGAGTTGTGAAAGTCGTTGACATAGAGTCAGTTTGCAAGAATAACAGGAAATTGCTCAGTGATGGCATTAATCTTTATTTTGAAGAGTAGTACACTCAAAACACAGCCCCGAGAGATTCCAAGCTCCTGTAGAAAAGAATGGGAAAGTGTCGAACCAACATGAACTTGGAATCACCTGTCAACTAAAAAAAATAATAAAAATGGGCAAATGACCATGTAACTCATATAAATGGAGGTCTCGTGAAATGCCATTCCTATATGTAGTATCATAAGCCTTATCAAGAACAAAGAATATAGATGCAAGATGTTGTAGTTGAAGAAAGGCTTCTCTGATTGATGTTTCAAGTCGAATCAGGTGGTCCATTGTGGAGCGTTGTCGTCGGAACCCACACTGGGTGGGCGGGAGGAGGTTGTTTGATTCGAGGAATAAAACAAGAACGTTAACCTTCTTCCTAAGGTCTTACAGAGACAGCTCGTAAAAGCAATTGGATGGTAGTTTGAAGGAATCGTGGGATCCTTTCCAGGCTTATAGAAAGGTAGGACAATTGCCCAGCTTCAGGCATCAAGAAAACCATTCTCCTGCCAGATTCGGTTAAAAACAATAAGAAGAATTGCAAGAGAAGCAAAAGATAGACGACACAACATCTCGTAGTGAACAACGTCACGTCTGACCAATGTACTGTCAGACCGATGAAGGGCCAGTTTGAGTTCTACCAGTGTAAAGAAATGATTTTAGACATAGAGACAATCAGTTCCAAAAGAAAAAGGTAATCGCTCTGGCTAAGTTTTAATGGCTAAGAAGGTGGAAGATGAAGCAGAAGTGCTAGATACTTGGCAAAAGCTTTCAACTAGAGTATTGGTGATGCTCCTGGTATCAGCTGCTTCCTGGCCATCAGAGAGCAAGATAGAGAGGGCGACAGAATTATATTGCCCACTGACCTTTCGAATCTTATCCAATATGACTTTGGAACTGGTGGTAGAAGATATGTTGATTGTAAATATAATCCAAGATTTCTTCTGGCTTTGACATCTTACCTACTGAGCATGGGCACGTGGCTGCTGGAAAGCGATGTAGCTTGATCTGGATGTTGAGATCCCAGAGGAGGTAAATTGAAAGAACAAAACCTTCCCTGGGAGGTCCCCTCACCACGTACAGGAATTCACACCGAGGGGACTATGCTAATGTAACTTTCAGTAATAAACTAACTATAGCTGTTTAGTTGCTTGTGCACCTGTCAGTAATGGATTAACTGTAGCTATTTAAATGCTGTTGTAGCTACCATCAATAGATTAACTGTAGCTATTTAAATGCTGTTGTAGCTACCATTAATAGATTAACTATAGCTGTTTAGTTGCTAGTGTAACTATCAGTAATGGATTAACTGTAGCTGTTTAGTTGTTGGTGTAGCTACCACAAATATCCGAAACTTTCTCTTATCCCTTGCTAAACATTTTCTGATTTATTATAGAAACAACTTGGAAGACTGTTCCTGTTCCCTTTAGTGATAGAAACTATATGTCTTATGAAAGGAATTTCAAGCCAGTGTTTTTTGTTGACAATCTTGATCCTGTAATAGAAAAGGAACAATTCAACAGACTGTGTCGTGGAGAACACCTCAGGGTAATGGATATGTTTCAAGTAAATCTGTATGTTAGAAATAGGAACCAGCTTTAAAGGAGCATCGTAAATATGCTGTTTTATTATACCAAATAAGTAGCCTTAATGTTAGAAAAATTAGCATGGATTAGTGTTCATTGTCAATGACTTCATTCACAAGTGTCTTACATTATTCACATGTAGATGTCTTTATTTATTCATACATGTACTTGTCTGGTGTTTCTTACCTTATTGATTTATACTTATCTTCTCTCTTTACAAGGATTTGTTTAATGTATCTTACTTCATTCATATGTTTGTATTCAATGTCTCTTACTTTATTGACATGTAGGTCTATACTGTTTCTTACTTTATTCGTGTACACGTGTGTATTCTTTGTTTACATATACTTTTTAATGTTTCTTACTTCATCGAAATGCACTTGTCTACTTATTCATGTACATGTCTACTTTTTTTAGTTTTATTTATGCATATTTGTCTACTCTCTTTATTTCAATACACGTGATCAATGTTTCTCATTTTATTCAAATTTAAATATCTACTGTTTCTTACTTTATTTATATACATGTGTCTACTTTCTTTGTTTATATGTATGCATTCAATGTCTCCTATTTTATTGATATCTGGATGTCTTTATTTACCTTTAGGTGTCTACTGCCTTTAATTACAACCATCTACTCTGTTTAAAACTGGTACATATTAACTCGTACCTAATGTAAATGTGAATTTTTTAGTATTAATAACGTTCATACTATAAAATAATTAATTTACTCATAATAAAATTAAAATACAGTATTTGATGTTTTTGTCACAGCCTTTAGAATGGGATAAGGATCTCAAGTGTCGATATTTCAATGGTCATCATCCGTATCTGCTAATACAACCAATTAAGTTAGAGGAAAAGAGCCACAAACCTTATATTGTTCAACTCCACGATGTCATAAGTGACCAAGAAATCCAAAGGCTAAAGAATATTAGTCAAGTTACAGTAAGAATTTAAACATTTTAGCATATGAACTTAAGGATTAAAAATCAATTTTCTTTGCAAAAATAGTTATACAAAATGCCCTAATTAATTTACAAAGAATGGGCAAATATACCTTAGCGATAACATTTCTTACACTGTATACTTGACGATTGAACACTGTAATAAAAAAAAAACGTATGTCTGTGCATCATAAATCTCCTTCAATATTAAACTTAAGATCTGTACACAATCAATCTTTATTTCAAAATTAAACCTAACACCTGTGCACAATTAATCTTTCCTTAGAAAGTAAACCTGAGATCTGTACACAATCTTTCCTTCAATAGTAAATCCAAGATTTGTGCAATATAAGTCTTTCTTTCAGTAGTAAAACTGAGATCTGTACAAAATCAAACTTTTCTTCAGTAGTAAAGCTAAGATCTGTACACAATCAATCTTTCCTTCAATAGTAAACCTTAGATCTGTGCACCATCACTCTTTCCTTCAATAGTAAACCTAAGATGTGTACACTATCAGTCATTCCAGCCATTGTAGTTTTGTAATTTCAATACTACCAGTCTTTCCTTCTTGTGTAATATTGTGATCTGAACATTATCATTCTTTCCTTATAGCTTCATAGGTCTTCTCACTATGGTATCAGTGGCGAATTTGAAGCTTCTCTTATGCGAACAAGTGCAAGGTAAGTGTTCAGGATATGTGAGTATGTCGACAGTGGATGAATATTTAACAGCTAGATGTCTATCACCTCGTTTAATGGTTATTGAATGGTCTATGTATTGGTGTAACAATTTGAAGAGATGGACTTCTTTATTTTGTATTATGATGGACTAATCCATTGTTGTTGTACTGGGAGGGATTTATCTGTTATTGTTGTTCTAAGATTAACTTCTTTATTGTTGCTGTATTATGAGAAAAAACTCCACTGTCATTGTACTGTGATATACTACTCTACTGTTGTTGTACTGTGATAGACTACTCTTGTTGTTGCCACAGTATTTCTCAGCAAAACGTATTCATAGTAATGTAGATGAACAGAGATATTATAAAGACCAAGTAATTAATCAGACAATTAGAGGGAAGTTTCTTTTGGTGATAAAATAAATTTACTATATTTGTTTCACAAGAATATTTTTCTGTACCTCCCTAGCTCTTGGTTGACTAAAGAAAATGATCCAGTTATTGTGAAATTGGATCATCGAGTTGCAATGATTACAGGGTTGGCTACAAAGTACAGTAACGAAGAAGCTGAAGCTTACCAGGTAGGATATAATGTTGATTAATAAACAAGATTAAAAATACTGTATTTTACCAGGTAGGATACACTGTTGATTAATGAACGCGACTAAAAATACTGTATTTTACCAGGTAGGATACACTGTTGATTAATGAACGAGACTAAAAATATTGTAGTTTACCAGGTAGGACAGACTGTTGATTAATGAACGAGACTAAAAATATTGTAGTTTACCAGGTAGGACAGACTGTTGATTAATGAAGGAAATTAAAAATATTGTAGTTTACCAGGTAGGATACGCTGTTGATTAATGAAGGAAATTAAAAATATTGTAGTTTACCAGGTAGGATACCCTGTTGATTAATGAAGGAAATTAAAAATATTGTAGTTTACCAGGTAGGATACGCTGTTGATTAATGAAGGAAATTAAAAATATTGTAGTTTACCAGGTAGGATACGCTGTTGATTAATGAAGGAAATTAAAAATATTGTAGTTTACCAGGTAGGATACGCTGTTGATTAATGAAGGAAATTAAAAATATTGTAGTTTACCAGGTAGGATACGCTGTTGATTAATGAACGAGATTAAAAATATTGTAGTTTACCAGGTAGGACAGACTGTTGATTAATGAACGAAATTAGAAATATTGTAGTTTACCAGGTAGGATACGCTGTTGATTAATGAAGGAAATTAAAAATATTGTAGTTTACCAGGTAGGATACGCTGTTGATTAATGAACGAGATAAAAACAGTGTAGTATATCAGGTAGGATAATCTATATGGTTGATGAATTAAACAGATTTAAAAAAAATCATAGCTTATCGGGTATGATATACTTTTGTTTATTTATCGAGGTTTAGAATATTGTATCTTACCTGGTAGGATATATTGTCGATTAACTGACAAGAGTCAGCATAATGTAGCTTACCTCATGCCAGATATTTTTGATTAATTAATGAAATTCAGAATACTTTTTCTTATTAGGTAGGCTAGACTTTTGATTAATTAACGAGATTCATAATAATATAGCTTACCAAATAGGGTAATATACTGTTCACAGTTTATGATATTTACAATACTGTAGCTCACCCTATTTAGTATTTACTGATAAATTCACGACATTCAGTATATCAGTATAGGATAATATATTGTTAATTAATTAAGAAGGTTCAAAATACTGTAGCTTACCAGGTAAAAAAATAATAAAAATCTTATAACCCAACGCTTTCGAAAGGTGTATCTTTCTTTTTGAGGGGCACACTGGGAATGGAATTACTAGATACTTTTTGATTAATTATCGAGATTCAGAATACTGTAGCTTGGAAATATTTGTTTGTTTTCTGAATTTTGCGCAAAGCTACATTACAGCTATCTGCGCTTGTCATTCCTAATTTAGCAGTGTAAAACTCGAGAGAAGGTAGCTAGTCATCATCGCCCACCGCCACATCTTAGGCTACTCTTATCAATGAAAAGTGGGATTGATCATCACATTATAATGCTCCCATGGATAAAAGGATAAGAATGCTTGGTATGACAAAGATTCAAACCCACAACCCTCAGATTGCGGTTCGAGCTCCCTAACCGCCTGGCCATGTCGGGTTGTAGGGAATATTGTTGATGATTTAATGGAAACCATAACTTACAGTGAATGGTATTTTTTGTTTATTTATGGAGGTTCAGAATACTGTGCCGTTGGATAATATATTCGTCATTAATTAACATTATTCAGAAGTTTGTAGTTTATCCTGTAAGGTAATGTTTTTAGTGATAAATTAAAGACATTCACAACTCTGTAACTTACCGGATATGATAATATTCCCTTTGTTAATTAACGAAAGTCATAATATTATAGCTTACCATGTAGGTTAATATATTACTGATTAATGAACGAAGTTCAGAAAACATTAGTTTATCTGGTAGAATATATCATTGAATTGACGACGTTCCGAATACTAAAGGTTAAGACACAACACTGGAACTTATATATTATTGATGTATTAATGGGGCTGATACTGCTGTAGCTAACCAGGTAAATTTTGTTCACTAATTTTGGAGATTCAGAATTGTGTAACTTACCGGGTAAAATATATTTTTCATTAATTAACGAGATGTATGATAGTTACCAGGTAGGATATATAGTTGATTAATTAACGAAATTCAGAATATTATAGGTTACCAAGAAGGATACGTTGTTCAATAATTAACAGCTTTTTGTGTACATATGATTCGCTTGTTTTTAATATATTACAATAAAACAAGTAGGTTATGTGCCGTCTGTTTATTGTTGAAATGTATTGCCAGTATAAAGAATAGGGCATCATAAAACTTGACAGTCACTTAAAACCGTGATGTGTAACGTTTCTATTGTTAAAATCGTATGACTTTAACACAAGTTTTGTTAATTGTTACTCGTGATAAGTAGCATTTCTTTTATTACCTTTTTATGACCTTAACATGAATTTCGTTAGTTGTTACTCATGACCGTGATTTATTATTTTCTGTGTAAGCACTGGGAAGTTTTCTATGTAATTCAGTGTTTCAGTCGTGTTTACTTGCTTTAATTTCATTTTAGGTCAATTTTCTAGTTTAGTTACATGTTTTGTTAAACTGTTGACATGTTGTTTCATCCCCGTATAAAAGAGTTTTCTTTGTTATTTTAGGTCGCAAACTATGGGATTGGTGGTCACTACGTACCACATCAGGACCATCTACAAAGTGCTGGAATGAATGCATCCATGGTATGAATATCTTAAGTTAAGAGATAAGACTTTTCTTCGTTCAAAATCTATTAATAAACTTGGTATAATTTTGTTTCCCAGATGTTTTGAGTGATGAGATTGTTTATTTATTGAATTTCTTGTAAAGTTACTTCAGGGCTAATTTTGAAGTGATAAACTAGTTAACGCAGCCAACCGCAAACTTAGACTGCTTTGCTGAAACAGTGGTGTTTGATTGTCACCCTTATAATACACTCACTGCCTCAATGACCCAGTGTTTTTGGCAAGTAAGAGAGTGCAAACTGTATAATGCACTGTCTGAGACGCCATATACTAGGTCAAGTTTGACCCTAAGAGATCAGTTTATGGAGGTGAGTAATGACCATGCAACTGTACTGGGTCAGAGTTTTCATTAGCCGTGCATGTCTCAACAAAATCAAACTTTGGAAAGTAATAAAACAATTATAAATAAGATGAGTAAAATTTTTACAAGACAAGTTTGAAGTTTTAAAGATTGTAATTCTGCAGCTATGAGATGATGATCGAGAAAAATATTCATAAGAGATGAAAAAGTGATTTGTATAAATTCAAAATCAGATTAGTTCACACATTTCTCAGAAATAAGTGCATTAGTACAAGTCATGGAATTGGTATAATTAACGTAGCCGTTATAAGGCAAGTGCAGACTATATGAAAACGTTGAAAGTCAGAAAAATCTAGTGCTTTACATGTGAATGTTATGAAGTGTTTAGTAAAAAAATCACTAAAGCTGAGTGATGTGACCGTGCCAATAAGAAACAAGGGTGTAGTTGACGTCATCATGCAATTGTTGTGACCATAACACGTGAGCATTGTTGATTGATGAGTGGTACCTGTCAGTATCATAATGTAGTTATTGGTTGAGAACATTTATTCATTGTTGAATGTTCAGTAATACCTGGTTGATTTCATCATGCAGTTACAGGTTGAGGTGGGAATCTGTTCATTGTTCACGTCACCCATTCTATCAGGCTGTTGCATATGAAATGTCAAATTTTTATGTCCAAATTTGAAACTCGAATTTTAGTCGCTGAAAGAGAAACATTATTGTAAATGTCAAAATAATGTTGTATATTGGTTGGTTCATTTAAAGTTCACTTTATTTTTCTTATTTAAGAAATTAAATCATATTTATATTCATTTTTGCCACCATGGATAGAACTGATATTCGTGTAATTTTCTTGTATGAACTCAAGCTTGGTCACAATGCAGCAACAGTAGCTTGTAATACCAATATTGCATTTGGTGATGGCACAGCTAATGAGTACAAAACTCAGCATTTGTTTAGGAGATTTCGTTCTGGTGACAAGCCTTGAAAATGAGTCTGAGACAGCTATTAATGAGGAAGAATTGAAAGCCTTGGTTGAATCAGATACCCGCCAAACCGTGAGAGAACAAACTGTTTCTTATTCAACAGTTTCCCGCCATCTTAAAGCACTTGGTAAGGTGAAAAAGCTCGATAAATGAGTACCTCACGAACTGACTGAAAACCATCAAACAAAATATGTTGAAATTTGTTCCTCACTCCTTACTCGCAACAAAAACGATCCATTTCTCCATGAAATTGTCACCCGTACTGAAAAATGAATTATTTACGACAATTGAAGACAATCCAGACAGTGACTTGACGATGAAAAAGGACCAAAACATATGCCAAACCAGCTCTTATAGTCAGTGTTTGTCAGCAGGTGTGATCCATCATTCATTATTAAACCCACAACATAAAATTACTTAACATGTGAAAGTGCTTAAACACAAATTTATCTTTTTCGCTCAAAACAGTCAATAATCACACGACCGAGAAGTTGTTTGTAAGCTAGGATAAGGAAGCAACAGGAATTTTCTGGTTAGGTTTTCAAACAGACTGACACGTAGGATAAGCTTTACAAAATTGAGAAACATCTTGCCTAATTTTTTCTATAATTTTGTCACATGTCTTATTGACACCTAAATGGCCTCCCATGGGGAATTCATAGGTAACTTTCAATATTTCAGAATGATATGCTTTTGGTGCAACGATTTCATAAGGTACAACCCACTCCTCTGAAGTTTGCACATTTGATGGTCTCAATTTTCTCATGAGCACACCATTTTTGAAGAAGTAACTATTTGGAACTTTCTTCAGTTCATCTTTTGGGAGTGTGTATTTAAATAGTAAGAAAATTTGTGGATCATTTCCTGCTTAAAGATCAGTCTGCTTCTAGCAAACGAAAGTTCACCAGGTGAACTAGATTCATCACGTCCATCATTCTCAGTCATCAATGAATTGTTGGTAACACAATTATTCACAAATTCCTCGCAGATTAAAAAAAAAATGTCTGAATCAAATCTATAATATAATGATCTGGATACATGTCTAGCACTTCTTTTTGGCTCAATTTCTTAGCCTGAGCTTGAGTCACATCACACAAGAGTAGCACGTTGGGATTATTCTCAACAACAACAACATTCTCAGATGAAACAGTTATCAGCTCACTAACCATTTTGGGTTCTGCAACAACTTTTCCTTCAAACAAAAGTTTCACAACAGTTATCTTATATCATTAATTGGCATATCAGGTCTTACTACAACTGGCCTTGAAACTAGGTCTTACGTTAAACAAATGTTATAAAGAGGAACATTAATAAAGCCCCCTCCACCACTAGCTAATAACAGACTAACCAGTGGTAGAACTTAAATATAAAAGCAGTATATCTTCTTATTTAGTCGCCCCAGTATCACGTAGAGTTCGTATGAGTATGGGATTAACAGTGTCATTTGTAAAAGGCACAGAACCAACAGACATAAAGAGGTCTAAATTATTCTCTACCTACATCAACCTTTTTATCAGTGACCAAGTCAACATCAGGTGATCTGGTGAAACTACATCCATATGTGGACACGAACACACTGGTTATTGCCTTCTTTCCTTTTCCAAACACTATGAATCGGACATAACGTGACCATGTTTTTCACAAAAATAGTAGACAGGCTTTCATTGTTTGAGGAGGTTTTACCCTGACTATCAGAAGATTTCGAACCAGAGGAATTGGATTTTTTAGAAGAATCTTTAATTTTAATGGATTGAATAAGTACAGGTTTTTTTTTTTTTAAGATGGCAAATTTATTTTGCGATAAGTGGTTTTATATGTTATGTAATCATCAGAAAGAGCAAGTACTTCCTGTAGTGTTTTAACTTTTTTTTTTCAACCGAATAAGTTTGAGGTCATAATTTTTACAGCATTTAAATTCCTTAAGTAGACCAAACTGTCTTAGTTTGTCAAAACTATTGTCAATATGCATAGAATTACACCATCGGTCAATTGAAGTTGAGTTTAATTTCCCTTTTTTCTCATCTTAATTTATTTCTTGGTTTCGATACAAGCTTGTTCTCTCTTTTTTTTTGGCTTCGATACAAGCTTGTTCTCTCTTTTTTTTTTTTACAAGCTTACAAGCTTGATACAAGCTTCTCTCTTTTTTTTGGCTTCGATACAAGCTTGTTCTCTCTCATTTTTTTTGGCTTTGATACAAGCTTGTTCTCTTTTTTTTTGGCTTTGATACAAGCTTGTTCTCTCTCTTTTTTTTGGCTTCGATACAAGCTTGTTCTCTTTTTTTTTTTGGATTCGATACAAGCTTGTTCTCTCTTTTTTTTATTTCGATACAAGCTTGTTCTCTCTCTTTTTTTTGGCTTCGATACAAGCTTGTTCTCTCTCTTTTTTTTTGGCTTCGATACAAGCTTGTCTCTTCTTTTTTTGGCTTCGATACAAGCTTGTTCTCTCTCTCTTTTTTTTGGCTTCGATACAAGCTTGTCTCTCTTTTTTTTTTTCGATACAAACTTGTTCTCTCTTTTTTTTTGGCTTCGATACAAGCTTGTTCTCTCTCTTTTTTTTTGGCTTCGATACAAACTTGTTTCTCTCTTTTTTTTTGGCTTCGATACAAGCTTGTTTCTCTCTTTTTTTTTGGCTTCGATACAAGCTTGTTCTCTCTCTTTTTTTTTGGCTTCGATACAAGCTTGTTCTCTCTCTCTTTTTTTTTGGCTTCGATACAAACTTGTTCTCTTCTCTTTTTTTTGGCTTCGATACAAACTTGTTCTCTCTTTTTTCTTTTTTTTTTCTTTTCGATACAAACTTGTTTCTCTCTTTTTTTTTTTTTTGGCTTCGATTCAAACTTGTTCTCTTTTTTTTTTTGGCTTCGATACAAACTTGTTCTCTTTTTTTTTTTTCGCTTTCTCAAACTTGTTCTCTAAACGTTTTTTTTTTTTTTTTCTCTTTTTTTTGGCTTCGATACTTGCTTTCTCTCTTTTTTTTTGGCTTCGATACAAGCTTGTTCTCTCTTTTTTTTGGCTTCGATACAAAGCTTGTCTCTCTCTTTTTTTTTGGCTTCGATACAAGCTTGTCTCTCTTTTTTTTTTGGCTTCGATACAAGCTTGTTCTCTCTCTTTTTTTTTTGGCTTCGATACAAGCTTGTTCTCTCTTTTTTTTTGGCTTCGATACAAGCTTGTTCTCTCTTTTTTTTTGGCTTCGATACAAGCTTGTTCTCTCTTTTTTTTTGGCTTCGATACAAGCTTGTTCTCTCTTTTTTTTTTGGCTTCGATTCTTGTTCTCTCTTTTTTTTTTTTTGGCTTCGATACAAACTTGTTCTCTCTCTTTTTTTTTGGCTTCGATACAAACTTGTTTCTCTCTCTTTTTTTTTTTTGGCTTCGATACAAGCTTGTTCTCTCTCTCTTTTTTTTTTTGGCTTCGATACAAGCTTGTTCTCTCTCTTTTTTTTTTTTGGCTTCGATACAAGCTTGTTCTCTCTCTTTTTTTTTGGCTTCGATACAAGCTTGTTCTCTCTCTTTTTTTTTTGGCTTCGATACAAGCTTGTTCTCTGTCTTTTTTTTTTGGCTTCGATACAAGCTTGTTCTCTCTTTTTTTTTGGCTTCGATACAGCTTGTTCTCTTGCTTGTTCTCTCTCTCTTTTTTTTGGCTTCGATACAAGCTTGTTCTCTCTCTTTTTTGGCTTCGATACAAGCTTGTTCTCTCCTTTTTTTTTGGCTTCGATACAAGCTTGTTCTCTCTCTTTCGGCTTTGATATGGGCATTCTCTTTCTGTTTTTCAGTTTCGATACGAGCAGTGGCGGCGCCAGGATATTTTCGTTGGGAGGGAGGGCTGAGGTAAACTGTGGAGGGGCTTCCCAAAATGCCATCAATATGAAGTATAGATGGTAAATTATAATAATGTAAATACCAAGGTACATTTCAGAAAGGTGTGCTATTTTGAACTATTGTTTTCAATGCAGTTTTCATTGGAAACTCATACTCTGATTAATAATTCATTATTACAAATTAGAAATAATCTGTTTATGAAAATATGCGTATATGTAAAAGAAGAAGCTCACATTAATTCTACCCAAGGTAACACATAATAATAAAGGAAATCAAGATTAGCTTAGATTGAACATTTAATATACCATTAAGAGTAAAGCTACAAATCAAAAGAAATATAGCATAAAGACATAGTTTACATAGCAGAAACGAATTATCCCATGTGAAGTTAATACACTCTGAGGAAAAGTAAGGTCACTATCAGGCTAACTATCTTTCATCATGTTGTGTTTATAGTCAATATTACTTCAAAACAATGCACATGTTCTGGTGATTGGCGGCAAATAACAGTATCAATATCGAGTTGTTTTGCCCTCTTGGAGTTTACTGATATAACAGAAAGGTTGCTGGTGCGGTTGTTACCACTGCTGTTGTGTAAGTATGTCTTGAGAAGCTTCAGACATGAGAAACTTCTCTCACAGGCTGCTGAAGCGACAGACAGGGTCACAGCGATGCATACAAGTTTGTGGAGATCCATGAAGGCATCCTTGTATGGCTACAGCATGGTTGCAAGCTCCAATGGTGTAGATACTTCCTGCCCTTTGTTTTTCTTCCTGGCAATTAGCTGATTCAACTGGTGGACCTCCACTGCGAAGTAATCCTCTGCCACACCATAGTTTGCTGCCATTCCTAAGAGTGCTTGCTTGTCTAGAAATGTGGAGTGTTTCGGGTTCAATGCAGTTGCACCCATCAGAACACTGCAGGCATCAGAGGAGAATCTTCTATTCAGCTCGTTGAGCATCCTATCTATGATGGCATAGAAGGTGTGTCTCCTGGCATCTGGTGTTGGTTCATCTCTTTGGCCAGTACTAGATGTAATTATGAATTCGTCCAGTTGTCTGGGAGCAGATTGCTGTCCACCTTGACGCACTGTCTCCATGCATATTCCCACTTTTTTACATATATCCTCAGCAGACTCTTCCAAGTCTTTCCATGCTGCTTCAGTTCTCATTTCTGAGAGAGAGATGACAGATTGTACTTGGTCCTCTGCAGAGGCCAGCTGCAGGTCAGGTGACTAGAGGTGGTCTGATAGCGGTTTTGTCATCAGCAGTAGTTTTTTTATGGCCACTAGACTGGTTACAAACTGCTGATATAGGAGGATGCACAGGCCCTTTGATTCAATGGCTTTGTGGACATTGTCCCCCTCCACAAAGCGCTTTAGGCTTGTCAATGAGGTTTAGGAAATCAACGTGGTTGTCTAATCTTCGTCAAAGCTCAAGATAGAATGGCATTACACAGGGAGTAGCAATACAGCGCATGAGTTTCAGTGCATTCAGTACGGTGCTATGGGAGGCATGACACATACTTCCGTCTTTATGAAGACGTTGAGTTCTACAGATCTATGTCTCTTTGGTGTTAATTGTTAAGCAACAACGATGATTGTGTTTTCCATATTTTATGAATATATGTAGGTTACAATATTGGGGGGACTTGGCTCATTTTGGGAGGCTCAACCCCCCCTGGAGCCGCCACTGGATACGAGCTTGGCTTCAATATGGCTGAAAGAGAAAATAAATGTCTCGAGACCAAAAAAAAGAAAAGAGAAAGAACGATTTGTAATAATTATTATGACTTGTATAGAAACATTTTACAAACTTGTAAACAATATTCATACTTCTATCTGTTCTGGAACTGAATATTTTATTGACAGTTCTCGATGAGCTAATTAACTGTTGACATTGTTACACTTTGCTTAATGGCTAAATATACATTTAACTAAAACAAACACTGATATTAAAATAAATACACCATAGTAAATCTGTTACATTTGTGGTCGGTGTCATAACGCACCTTTTTTTTTTTTTTTTTTAGGAGGGATTCATTACTGACGTTGAGCATTACTTATTCCGTGTCATAATGTAGTTATGAGTTGAGGGAAATGTATTCATTGTTCAATAATACGTAATCGACATCGCCGTGCTGTTATGGATTGAGAGAGATCTATTCATTGTCGATTGTTTGCAACACCTGATCGACGTCATTATGCAGTTATTGGTTGAGGGGGATTTGCTCATTGTTAATCGTTCAGTATGTTTTATTCAAACATCAACTTGTAATATTTTGTGCGAATATATTATATGTAATTTAAAACAACAGTTATAGAAACTGAGAAATATGGATGTAATAGCAATGTCAGTATCAAATACTAAAACTATGGTTTCTGGATATCTATTAAGTAGTGCTGTAAGACTGCACTTATTCTGATGAGGCTTTCAACGTTTGACTTTATTTACTGATAAAACTTTCATAACTGTTGAAAAAACAATGTTTCCTTTAGATGAATTACTAACGCAACTGAGTGATCGTTTTTATGGCTAACATTGAGAATTTGTTCACTTCTGACCATAATCACAAGTTTATTTACCGATAGGCTTAATGTTCTATAGATGATACTTTCTCAGAAACCTCTTCTGCTGGGAATGTTTCCGTAGCTCCATCTTTATTTTTAACCCTAGTATAATTCTTGACAGCAGTTCTATGTTGGTTTCATTTGACAGCTAGTTAGATAGATAGATAATAATTTCCAATCAGAGCGAACTATGTATCTAAACTGAAAATAAACCTGTTTATCAGCGTTACTAATTAAATATACTTTTTATACTTTATTTCTGCTTATAAACATTAGATTCTATTGTTTCATCAGTTAATTTGCTGTTAACAGTATTTTCGACCATAAGCCTAATAATATCTCGCAATGTTTAGCCAGTTTAGAAGACTTAGAGTTGTCCTAATACAAAATAATCTTTATAATAAAAGTATGATAATAAATGTAAATAAAAAGTAATTGCACTCGACATACTAACCAGGCTAATCAGTATTGTTTACGGTAGTAACACTATAATAACAAATTGTTGTATGCGTGTGTGACTGCCACAGCTCCAAGAGAAAAGAGCCTAGAATCCTAAAATTTTTCTCCCATATTAAGTGGACCCTCAAGGTGTGCATCTGAGTATTACTTGTCTTATCAATGTACGCGCGCACCTTTTTAAAGGAGCAAAGTGTGTGTGTTTTCTTATAGCAAAGCCACATCGGGCTATTTGCTGAGCCCACCGAGGGAGCAAGGTACGAGAACCACATAAAATAGAAGTGGCACCTTATACAGCAACTTTAAATATATGGAAAATCCAGCGCGTTTTGGTAAAAGTACATTCTAACAATGGCTTTTATGTCATGTTGCTTAACAATAAAAGTACAGTGGTTATACTTTTATGCTAAATTGGGTTCAGAATACACACATTGACATAGTCAACCAAAACACATTAACCTAATAACCTGAGCGAAGCCGGTTACTTTCACAACTAAACAAATTAAATGATATACCTTACTTACTCTGAGAACAGAAACACCAGTTGTTATCTTGAATCATCGGTGTATTAAATACTATGGTTAACAAGTGGTCTTATAGCAAAGCCACATCGGGCTTAACAAGTGAGACATTGTAAGTCTACAAAACTACACTGCTAAAATACAGGGTTCGATTTCCCGCAATCTACACAGATAGTCCATAGTAACTTTGCTTGAATTCAAACAAACAATTAAAAACTAACTTATTGTATTGCTTGTTACCTAGAAACAATGCTATTAACTTCTGTATAAAACACGATTTGCTGAGAAATATCCAAACATTGTTATTAGATCTGTAGTTTATAATTATATCATTTTACTGTAAGATGTAGGTTATGGAAGGAAATATATATATATATATTGTTTTACTTCAAAGTTTCAAGGATTTGAATACCGGGCTGGAGACCGGATAGCAACGTGGATGTTCTATGTAAGTTAATAATTTGAAATATTTGTTAATTACTTAAGACAAACTACAGAACTAAATCTATCAGGGCTTAATTTGATTTAAATATTCCAACTAGTCTTTCTGTCTGTTTATAAAGATATAATTTCTGTTTCGCCATTTTAAAGTTTAGAGTAATCTATCACGAGAAACAATAACATTTTGTCAAAGTAGCTTTCAGGTATGTTAGAAAGATTTTTGTGAGGGAAAAACAGAAGAATATTTCTTCATATTCTTTCCGTTAAGTAGCTGATGTCTAATATATTTTTAAAATGACTCTTTATTCAGTTAGGTTTTTCATTTTGTAGACCTAACAAACGAAATTGTTTTGTTTGTTTGTTTTGAATTTTCGCACAAAGCTACTCGAGGGCTATCTGTGCTAGCCGTCCCTAATTTTGCAGTGTAAGACTAGAGGGAAGGCAGCTAGTCATCACCACCCACCGCCAACTCTTGGGCTACTCTTTTACCAACGAAAAGTGGGATTGACCGTCACATTATAACGCCCCCACAGTGAGGGGGATGCGAACCCGCGACCCTTACATTAGAAGTCGCACGCCTTAACCCACCTGGCCATGCCGGGACAGATAAATTACGCTAATAGTAACAGAGGTACATTTTAATTTCAGCTATCTGATGTCGAGGCTGGTGGAGCCACTGCTTTTACTTATGCCGGAACTGTGGTTTGGCCAAAGAAGGTAAAGTTACATTTATTTTACGTTTATTAATGTCATTCTTGTATTATTATCATAACAACAACCTTAATATTATGAACGGTTTAAATACAATCGGATGTGTGATGAAGTAACCAAACTGAAAAGTTCGGGAAATTCATAGACAAAAATACTTTTAAAAAACACTACCTATACTAATTCCAGGGATCTGCTGCGTTCTGGTGGAATTTAAAAAGAAATGGGGAAGGAGACGAGATGACCCGTCACGGGGCGTGTCCAGTGCTGCACGGATCTAAGTGGGGTAAGTGTTAACTGACCTAATTTTATGTCCGTTTTCGTAACAAAATAGTCATCACATTGAACTAAAGAAATGACTCAAACATGTCAGATGGTTATCAACTCCATTGTATATAATGATTTTGAACAGAATTCTAAATAGATTAGCAAGTCTAACTATTGAGACCTATGAAGAGAGAATAAAGTATACGTAATTAATAACCATGGAAAACATGGCCGAATAAACGACAGCACAATTTTATAATTTCTGATTTCAGACAAACGTTTCTAATTTTCTTCATTTCTTGTACATTAGGAAATACGTTAATCAAAACTTGATTCCAGCTAATAACCGTGTACATCTATAGTGAGTGTGAACAGTACTAGTCAAAACACAGGTCATTGTACACTATCGTACAAGTACAAACATGTAACACAGGTCATTGTACACTATCAACTGTACCAGTTAAAACGTGTAACATAGATCATTTTGCACTGTCAACTGTACTAGTCAAATATGTAACACATCCTTGTACACTGTCAACTGTAATAGTAGAAACATGTAACTTAGAGATAACACAGAATAGTTATTTGTTGTCAAATACATAAAACAGTTCTAACAGGTTTTAACAACTGTGAAGTGACATGCATTAAAATATGTGAAAATTATATGAAAAATATGCATGGAACTGTAGATCTAACTGTAATAATATCACAGAGAAATAGTGTGCAGTTTTTATCTGCAGTACTGTCGCAGAGAAATAGTGTTCAATTTTTATCTGCAGCAACAGAACCATTGTAAAATATAACAGACGTATATTAGCACTCAGTAAAATATTATAGAAAAAAACAGAAATAGAGTAGAACACTAGAAATATGGTAGAACACAACAAATTCATAGACGAATGCAATGCAATAGTATCATAGTAGAACACAACAGAAATTTTAAAACACAATTGAAAAAAATTGAAATCTAGGTCTTGTTATTAGGTAAAAACGTGTTTATTTATTATATATGTCGTGTCAAAGCTACACAAGGGTTAGCTGTCACTAGTAATGAAAAAAATCTCTAACAGAATTTACACCTGTGTATACGAAAGATATGCAAGCTAATAGGTAATTATATTACTAGTCAAATTATTCAATTCAGTTAGAAATAGAACATTATAAAATAACTAATATAGCCATGAACACATTGTTAAAAATATTTTTTGTTGTCTTTCAAAAGTAAATACACAATAAACAATATTTCTCCGAGATTACGAACAACAATAATCATCTAACATACGTACAAACTATTAGTGAAGACCAAAACCCTAATTAAATATAGGTCAATCCTCTTTAGCATTCTTCATTTTCCTGCCAAACTGTTATCAGGTCAAGACAAACCCAAGCCAAATGTACATTATTTTAGGTTTGAATGCTCAAAATATTATACTGGGGACACCAAGAAACCTTTTCATATCCATATGTCTAAACACACAAAAAATATCAGAACTTAAAATGCAGGTGTATCAACGGTAGCTAAGCGTGCTGGGAAAAATAAGCACATCCTCAACTATAAAAATGTAACATGAAGAGAAGGAAATTTGAACCAGTCACGATACACGCCCCCTCAGATGAGTCTGATTTGAATTTCGTGCACAGCTTCAAAAGAGAGGTATTTGCACTATCCGTCCTTCATTTAGCAGTGAAACACTAGTGGGAAGGCAGCTGGTCATCACCATCCACCACCAAACTCTTGGGTTACTCTTTTAACAATTAATAGTTGGATGGATCGTTACAATAGTTATATTTCATTACTGAAAGGGTCAAATTTGTTGGGTGGGATGGCTCCATAACCATCTGGCCATCCAGATAGAATTGATTCACTTGACATCTTGGCCATTACGTTATTCACAAAAATAAAGAACTATTCAAAATATAATTCATACATAATTTTTTTAGATAATACTTTTGTGAAAATAATATAAATAGTGTACAGTAAGTAGTAAAAGTCATATCGATGAAGAAGTAATAATAATCTATTCACTGAACAATAAAGAAATCTTAGCATACTAGATGTTGTATCCGTCCTGAAGAGTTATGAAAAGTTGCTTCTTTTTTATGTAATTATAAAAAATGCTATTAAAAACTAAAACAAAGTATGAAAGCACAAGTTTGCATGGATCCAATGAACCTCCATACCAAATTTTAAGATCCATCAACACCTTGTGAAGTAGTTACTTGAACATGCAACAGACAGTACTATTATATTTATATATATTTAGTGAACAATGAAAAAATATAAAAATATATTTAGTGAAAAATGAAGAAATAATAATATTTATTGAACAATAAAAAAAGTAGCAACAATATATTTATTACAAAATAAATAAATAAGAAAAGTATTTTTAATGAAAAATAAAGAAATAGCAACCAACTAGATAGCGCCACCTGTAACCTTTAAAATTAGTTCAATTAGGCTTGCAGTAATCTCATTTTGCCCGGTGAAAATTCCTGTAGTAGAATTGAAAGCGACAAAACGTATAAAGTCTCAAAATTGTGTAAAAAAGTGTGTGTATGTTTTATTTCGTTTAACCTGAAAATTATGAGTTAATAACACAGAAAGTACTGACTGTTTACATCATTATAGTATCGAGGAAACGATAAAGAACACGTTTTACACTTAAGTTATAATTTTCGAAGAGTGAACATTTTGTGTTTATTAATCAAACTCTTACAGTTAACTATCTAATTGAAAATGAGTTCTTTCCGTTTTTGTCCAAATTTTGGTGAATGTTCGTTGCATATTAGAAAGTAATCAATATTTTCAGTGATAAGATATCTGGAAGCCATGTTTATCGTACTCGGTTGCAAGAACGAGGTTTGAAGGTGTGATATTTCTTTTGAATACAAACTTTGTGGCTGTAATTGTGATGTAGTTCTTGTTTAAGTCAATGTGGTCATTAAAGAGATAGTCGATAAACGAAAGTAATTAAAGAAGAAGAAAAACATTGAGAACAGTAAGAATGACATACTTTCTCGTTTTAACGATTTTTCACCACCTTTGTCAATCAGTCATTAAGAGACTGGCAACTTGACGTAAAAATGTAACTTAGGACGGCTGGTATGGGTATTAATACTTTTACTAATAAAGCAGAGAACAAGGTTTCGACCTAAGTAAAATTGTTAATACCTATACCATCCGCCCTTAGTAAAAACTGCAAGTTGGTTTTCGCTGCTGTGCCTTTTCCATACATGGACCATGGTTCTGTATTCAAGGCTCGGCTCCGTGCCAGTTGGCAGTCGACTTGGAGTGAGCAACGTGAAGACAAGCTTTTCCAAATAAAACCCTCAGTTGGACTTTGGCCGTCTTGCTTCCGTAAGGATTGGTTTGTTTTAGTTTTGAATTTCACGCAAATCCATCCCTAATTTAGCAGTGTAAGACTAGAGAGAAGGCACCGCCAACTCTTGGGCGACTCTATTACCAATGAATAGTGGGATTGGCCTTCACATTATAATACCCCCACGGCTGAAAGGGCGAAAATGTTTGGTGCGACGGTGATTTGAACCCACGGCCGTCAGATTACGAGTCGAGTGCCTAGGATCGGAAAGAGGAAATTGTTCTAACTAGACTACGCATTTGTCACAGTTTTTTAACTCATCGTTTTCTTTTATTTGGGACTGATGCACCAATGTGTTGTCTGTGTAACACTCAGGTTAAAATAAGCCACATTTTACTGTCTTCCCGTTGTTATGACTCAACGACGGCACCATTTTAAACGTGTTTTGTCCAAAGGTTTAATCCATAACTTTAGACAGTGTTATAAGCGAAGTTGATACTGTTCACCTCAGAAATGGTTTTAGTTTTTAAAGGCCGTTAATTTTTTAAATGTTATTTAAGTTTTTTTAAATTTATAAATTAGAGCTTTTTTAATGTGATTCCATTTTAAGAATTAAAGTACATATAGTTCGATATGAAATTAGAAAATGGCTGTAAAATCAAATGACTCGAAACCAAGACTGGAAAGGCCAAGTTCAGGTGTCTAAACGTTGCTGTTTGAACTACCCGTTGGTCATCCTGGCGAGTTATGATAATTACAGTTATGCTACAGAAAGTCCTTTACAACTTGTATTGCTGTAGTGTTTCTCTTACCGCTGTAGACTAGATATAGAAATTGGTTTTATGCTATTTATGTTTTAAATACAAAAACTAAACTTTGTTTTGTTTTACCTTAATTTCCTTTTAACAGTAAGAATAACATATTTTCTCGTTTTAACGATTTTTTTACCACCTTTGTCAATCAGTCATTAAGAGACTGGCAACTGGCACAGAGCCGAGCCTTGAATACAAGACCATTGTCCATGTATGGACAGGCACAGCAGTGAAAATTTTACTTTAATTTTAACTTTTTACTGGATATTTGGCACTGATAGCTTAGTTGCTTTGCGCCATAAAACGCAAAAGTTGGTTCCTTGTTATCACGAAAGACTTGGATGCTATTAACGAAACATCAGCTGACGAAAGTCATAGAAATAACTAAAAATAAAAAATAAATTGTTTTTCTTTAGTGTAAAATGAAATGACACTGAGCAAAGTTTTGTTACGTTTTTGGAAGGAAATGAAACCTTAAAGCTATGAATTTTTTCATATTAGAAATATTTCTTGTGTATCTTATCTCGTTCAAATTTGCCAAGAAAACCAGGCAGTTTTTCTACGATCGTCTTACACTTTTAGAGTTAACAAAAAAAAAACAACTCTTTATATTGATAATTTATCAGTCTTAAAATACAGGCAGGATATAAATCTGTCTTATCATTCTTAAGTCACAAATATATATAGGGTACATTTTATGTATTTCAAGGCCTAAATTGTCCTGATAAAAGGGTACATTTTTCAATTCTCTCAAGGCCTAACTCGTCTAGAGTAAGATTTTTGTATCTCTCTCAAGGTCTAATTTATTTAATGTAAAAGGTTATTTGACTTTTTAATAGATAATGGATTGAATGTTTAATTTTCTATAGTAACAGAAAGCACGTTCTATTTTAATGTTTCGTTAATTTTGTAGACTTTGTTCTGTAAAAGTCAGTTGTTTTATTTGATATTTTTTAGTGAGCAACAAGTGGTTCAGGGTGAACAGCCAAATGTTCCGGAAACCGTGCAGTTTAGAGAGAGACGAATATTTCGCAGGTTTATAATTTCGCCAACGATACATTTACCACGTTTTCAAACAATGGAAGTTAAAAGCAGGGTTTTACTATACAACAATTTTATTAAAGAAAACCAGATATGTTACATTCGACAGGTTTAATCTGAAATATACTTTTTATTGAGTTGTTAAATTTTCCCATACGTTTGATAAACAACTTAATTATCGGATAAGATATACTTGAAAGCTAAAAAAGAATGAGTTTTGGTGTTTTTACTATAAAAATATAGCCAGTACTAGAAAATGAGTCAAATCTCTTTTCAGAATAAAACGTAAATTAAGAAAAAATTAGTTAAAATATGTGATACAAATTCAATTGTTCGCTTCCAGTTGATTTGTCGGGAATTTTGAATACGAAGTTTCATATGATTTTGATAAGATAACAATTTGTTGAATATCTGATTTTGTACGAACACTAACACCGACAGTCTACTAGGTTTATGTAAACGTAATAGAAATTAAACGTGTTTTAACAGTTTGTGAGTATACACACACATTTATGTTGAAAATAGTTGTTTGTAATCACTATGAGGAAATAAATTTGTAGTTCTAAAATGAGTTACATTCTATCTATACATAGAAGATATAAAATTGCGAATTTTGACTTGATCTGAGTATGATCCGAATGAATGCATTTATGAATTACCTGACTAATATTTTTTTTCTGAACATAATACAGCGCTCACAGTTCACTAGGGTAATGTTGAAATAAACCATGTAATTTGTCTTTCAATTTTTGTAAAATATTAATCGTAAAAATAAAAAACTTAAAAAACAGAATTTTGTTGTGCTTCTTCAGGTGCCTTAACACAAACTATAACACTGTGCATTCCACCTTAACACAAACTATAACACTGTGCATTCCACCTTAACACAAACTATAACACTGTGCATTCCACCTTAACACAAACTATAACACTGTGCATTCCACCTTAACACAAACACTAACTCTGTGCATTCCACCTTAACACAAACTATAACTCTGTGCATTCCACCTTAACACAAATTATAACTGACAGTACAGTTTCACACAGTATAGCGGGATGGGCGATACAGACTACCAGTCTTTGAAAAGTTTGTCAACCCATGTCAGTCTCTGCTACGTTTATTTACCGATCACACTGGCGTATTGTGTAACTGTGTAACGTAGCAAATACTGGAATTACTCAAAAAAGTTACGTGTAAATCTTATAAGTTAGTGAAGCATAAGAAATCGATAGGTTTCTGATAAAATCATGACGTTTACCCGCACACAAGAACCTAACTTCTACAGTTTATTTTTAAGTAATTTTATCACTACTTATGAGCCTAAAATGCTAAGTTTGGCAGTAAATGTAATATACAGCTCACTTCCTAGTTCAGTAGAACCGTTCACAAGTGGTGTGGTTGACACAAGAAATTATAGATAAAGAATATGCATGTCAGGTTTTGTTTCTTTGTTTTTAAATTTCGCACAAAGCTACTCGAGGGCTATCTGTGCTAGCCGTCCCTGATTTAGCAGTGTAAGACTAGAGGGAAGGCAGCTAGTCATCACCACCCACCGCCAGCTTTTGGGCTACTCTTTTACCAACGAATAGTGGGATTGACCGTACATTATAACGCCCCCACTGTTGAAAGGGCGAGCATGTTTGGCCCGACGGGGATGCGAACCCGCGACCCTCAGATTACGAGTCGCACGCCTTAACACGCTTGGCCGATGCATGTCAGGAAGTGCGAAAGCAGCCATGAGGTGCTACAACAAAACTGTCAAGGAAAGGACTTTATAACTTGGTGATTGGGTGTAGCAGTTATATGTGCATGACGTACGGAAACCATTCAACTCTGAATGGACTGGTTTCCTGCTATTACTTAAACAAATTAACACAATGATTTGAGATTTAGCGTTCATAGGAAGTGCGCAGGAGCAAACAGCACATGGACGATCCTTTGTGCTCTGGCTTAACCAGAGGTCAGAAGTCAAAACTGGACCATCTGAGGAAAACAAAAACATAATGAAGCTCATAAACGCAGCTAATGAAGAGGTGGAAGATGGAAGTGGCCAATGAGGAAGCGCGTGGGGAATCACAAGTGGCCAATCAGGTCACTACCGACAATGTTGTTACTGTTAAGATTGAGATTCAATTGTAAAAGAGAATGGTAGGAGGATAAGGTCAATAAACCTGACCATTCGGGGTCTTTAGATCTAAATCGCGATAAAACAAGAGAGAGAGAGTTAAAATGGTCATTTGGTCCTCAACAACTGAAAATATGTAGCTAATTTTGGCAGTAGTATTTTATTTTGGCTGTTTGACAGATTGTTTTAGAGAAATGCACATTAAGTTACCCGCTGTGCCACGTTTTGGAATCGAATACTATATTTTAGCGTTATAAATCTTTAAACCTACCTCCTCCAACCGAGAGAATGTCTATTTTGTAAAACTGTAAAATTATGTTGAAATTATTCGTGACGACAAGAAATCAACTTGAAGTAAATATGTATTCTCAAGACGGCTGGTATGGGTATTAAAACTTTTAATTGGAATAAAGTAGAGAACAACATTTCAGGTTCACAAAAATGCCTAAAAAAGTCGAAAGGTTGTTCTTTATTTTAATATCCATACCAACCGTCTTCAGGATACATTTTTATGTTGAAATTAACCGCACACAGTTGGCACCATTTTACCATAACTATTGATGAATAAATTTTCGAGCTTAGTAGCTGTTGGTGATGTGTCAAAAGCTGCTAATGCAACGCCTTATGCCATGAAAATATACGTTTGAGATTATTTATCTATGAGATCTTCTATGTATACCTTACTCTTTACATGAATATCAATACAGAATGAATGTTTTGGGTGTTTTTTTCTTATAGCAAATCCACATCGGGCTCTCTGCTGATCCTGCCGCGGGGAATTGAACCGCTGATTTTGGCGTTATAAATCCGTAGACTTACCGCTGTACCAGCGGGAGACACAAAAATGAATGTCTCTGTGAGAATACAATGATATAATCAGAATGTTAAGGTCGTGACGTAGGAAGATATCTATGGTTATTACTGGCATTAATCGAAGAAATAACACGATTAATGATGTGCTAAGAATGAGACAGCATTTAATTAGACTTTCTTCACTTTTAAAATACAATAAAAATTGTTTTATCCAAAAATTTTACTGTATAAAGTACTGTGAAACTGAGAAGATCCTTATGCACTCTATATGTTTCCATATTTTTATACTTCATTATACTGAAATATTTTATTTTTATAAAGTAAAGTTTTTAATTGAAACAATTTTATTATATTTTGAGAATGTGGACAGTCTAATTTAAATTTATTAAATAAACGTTGGCTTTATTTCTTTAATACATCTCTGTGGTTGATTTGGTGTTTTTAACTAGGCCATCTGCGCCAGATCTCTCTGAAATCTTACATTACTTGAATGTCGTTTAATTAGAACAGTTTACACTGAAATATTCACAGAATGAAAAAACAAACAAACTTATAATCTCATCCAACACTTTGAGAAACAGTCTGGTTTGAGAATAACACGTTTCGTCTGATAATCCTTTCAGTCACGTTGAACGTGAGATGTGAAAGTTAAGATGTAACACTAAATAAAACAAACCTAAGTATTGTGCACCCAATGCTTTATTTATGCCAAATAGTTTTGATTGTGCAGATTTAAGTTTCTGAAGAATACGGTTTTCAGAATATATTCTTAGCCTTTATTAGCAACAGCCAAGATAGAATACTGTGACGGAGGACGTGAAATATAACGCCTTCATGTGAGATGTAGCGTGTAGCTGAAGGAAGCCACAGGAAGATAACACGTAGGTGATAATAACTTTCCACGGTAAAAAAAAGAATAAAATCAGCAGTAATTTAATCACGTGCTCATATTGTTGTCTACGAACAGGAAATTATTGTAAACTATCTTTATCATACTTCTAGAATTGGCTGTGAACCAATATCACTTGTCTTTAATAGTAATTATCTAATTAGTTTGAAGGGTTTAAGAATCATCTCTAGCTATTGTTTGCTATGAAGTTTGAAGACGGCTTCAGTAAGTAAGAGAACTTTGTTACAAACTTAACATAATAAACGTAAAATGATAGTTTTGTAGTGATCAAGTACGTGTACAACAAACAGGTTACAAACTGTATATATATATGTATATTTCAGTGTTTGTGTAAACTACTTGTACCTACTGATGACAAAACATTCTCCATACGTCACAGATTTGTTGCTACGTTACAGTTGCAACAACGTTTTCTTACATTTTCCATGTGAGCCTTCTTCATATGTTACCACCTCAAAGAGAATTCTTCGTTATCACGTTTAGTGTTTTCTTTGTTATTGGAAAAATTACTGATTGAAACAATATCTCATTGAATAAAATCATTTATATTTCAAATATGTCCATGTTATTTTTGTTCATTATTTTTAATTATTTAAAAACCAATGTCCAAATTTGAGGATACAGTAAAACAAAACAAATCTCTCTTTAAATCATTTCTGGATTTTGATGTCCGTTGTTTTTTTAACTTTTCAAAAAGCTTCGTCTTCACTGAATTGTACATTTTATTTTTAGTCCTCAGAAGACTCGGATCAGTAATTTGTGTACACGAATTTACGTGTAGTCAGGAGTTTCTGTAATTTTTATGTTTATTTGTTATTCTTAAGCATAAAGCTACAACATGAAATACCTTTGTTTTGTCCACCACAGGTATCAAAACCAGATTTCTAGCGTCATATAAAACATAAATTACTTCTTTCTTCAAATAAATGACATTTCCCAAATTGAGCGTTAATTACTGTTCTTGGAGTTGTCACTATGAGTGTGTTCAACAGATAAACCCTAGATTAAATTAGTTTGGGACACAAGAATATTTGTGAACAGCTTGTATGTATTTTAAAATACATAATTAATACAATTCAACGGTTAGCTGTTTGTTCTCACACGACGATACAAGGAAATAACGACTTTTCAATCTCTCTATTTCAATGTAGAAATTTTTCAGTTTTCTTTGGTACTGAACACATGCAGTTTTCACAAAACACGGACAAACTTCCTTCGTTATTTAATAGCTGTTACAACCATTGTGCAAGGATGTAAACGATTACAGTGTCCTTCATTTGTAGAATAGATAATATATCATGGTTGTATCCTCCATTCTGTTTGAACGAGAATAACCATAACGTGAGTAGCGTTACCAGTATACATGGAAACAAAAGTGATGATAAGACAGGTTGATAGAAGAAAATTTTACCATTTCATAGTCCAGTTAAAAGTGATCTGTCCATGTATGCATACTTTATTTTGCGTCTTTAATAAATAGAGAGTTTTGTCATATTGTATTGTACTACCTAACACTCTTTCCAAAAATTAGTTTAACTTGATAATACCATACATCTTCACACCACATAGAAATTGGTAACGGAATTTATACGAATATTATCACACTTTTGAAAAAGCATGGCAACATTTGTCACGAAAAGCTCTTAAACAAACAGTAGAATTCATAAGATTTGCATACATCTATACCTTTTAGTTGCTTAGAATACTGTATTAACGTATTCAGCCTGTAATGTTCGGTCCGCAAATCACACAGTTCATGGTTCTTGTTCCATTGCTGTCAAAACACACTTTGCAACTGTGGAAGCTCCATAAAAGTGAAAGTCGATTCCTCTATTCACAATTCAAAACAGAAAACCGCAGAAAAATTACCCATACTTAATTATACATTCCCTGGGACTCAGCACATGAAACAAAACAAAAACTCAACATATTAAGCAACCAAGTAAACACAACCACAAAACTATGTTCACCCGATAAAGTTAACGATGAATTAGACAAAATAAAACAACACTTTATCAACATCAACAAATTTCCTAAAAAAAACCGTGGAAAAAATTATACCCACACAGCTAGATCAACAACAATAAATCCCAAGATACAACAAACTGCAAAACCTTATACTGTTGTATACCATATGTTACCGATATCAGCGAAAAAATAACCAACATTTGGAAAAAAAACAAAACACAACATTCTGGTAAACACCAAATTTATTGAATCACCAGGTACAAAACTAAAGTCCATAGTATGTAAAAATTACACTGAAAACACAACATAATTTATAAAATACAATGCAATAACTGCCACGACATCTATATTTGAGAAACAAGCAGAAAAATGGAAAATAGATTCAAATAACACAAAACACCTTCACACGTTTTTGAACACTGTAAATCAAATAAACATAAAATAACCATAGAAAACAACCAGATATTAAGTAGGGATACAAATGTAAACAAACGCAAAATCAAAGAAGCCCTACTTATACAGCAACTAAAACCAAAATTAAACCAATGTAAAGGAACACCTTTATACCTATACTAATTAATAACCTAACATCCACCTACAACGTCCTCTACAATCCTGTACCGTTTATACTCTCGTCCCTATAACGTGTCTGTCAACGGTTACATTCAAATTTTCTCTTTCTTAACCTGAAGATGACCTAGGAAGGTCAAAACGTTGTTCTCTCCTTATCAATAAAAGTGTTAATATCCATAATAGCCATTCTGAGATACATTTTTATTTCAAGTTTCTCTTCATCAAGAATAACATTGTTGTTGAATGAAAACGGCGCTACATATATTCTTACATTGGTCTTCTAAAGCATAAAAAGGGTTTGATACCTTACAATAAAGATAAACCATTAAATGGATATATGCAGGTGTAAGTATCCATCACCTAGAGTTAGTTGGCTTGATAACCCTCTTTGAGGGTATAATGGACTATTTTGGTGTAGCATTTTTGTACATCCTGAAGTAGAACAGATTTCCATTTTTTCTTACAGACTTTTTGACTTTAAATATGAAAACACAAGTGTACACTCAGTTAAATAAATTAATTGCTATCGTCCGAAAAAAAGGGATTGAAACTTTGAAATGCGCAAAACTAAGAGTGCCAAAGAGACTTTGTCTTGTTCACAGATTCAACTTAAAGTACCTACCAACAAATATATTCATAACGTTTAAGAAATAATCTTTCTGTTCAAACAATATTATTTTAAATTATTATTTTATTTATGTATTTAGTAAGTATATAACTCTGTTGCAGTTTCGCAAATATGCAAATTACTAGAACGTTTTCATTTTAGGCATACAAAATCACTGTAATAAATGCAGTGTCCCCTGTCGGCCAATAAAAAATAAACATTATTTTAAAAAGTAAATACATTATTAAGGTTTATATTACACACAACAGAATGTATTTAAAACACACACTGCTGGCCAAAATCTTAAGGCCAATGAACAGAAAGAAAAATTATGCATTTTGCGTTGTTAGACTCAACTACTTATTTCAGTAAAGCTTCGAAAGATGAAAATAAGAAAAAGGAAAATAAAAATAGTTTGTTTGGAAATTTCGCACAAAGCTACTCGAGGGCTATCTGTGCTAGCCGTCCCTAATTTAGCAGTGTAAGACTAGAGGGAAGGCAGCTAGTCATCACCACCCACCGCCAACTCTTGGGCTACTCTTTACCAACGAATAGTGGGATTGACCGTCACATTATACACCCCCACGGCTGGGAGGGCGAGCATGTTTAGCGCGACGCGGGCGCGAACCCGCGACCCTCGGATTACGAGTCGCACGCCTTACGCGCTAGGCCATGCCGGGCCCAAAATAAAAATAAAAACATTTTTAGCATTTAATAGGGGAAATGTAAACACTATGAAATTAGCCTAAATATTAGCTGATCAAAAGTTTAAGACTATAATGAAACGAAGCGTTAATCAGTAAACACGTAACGAAATTTAGTAATTTGTGTTCAAGCATTAGCGTTATCAACATCTTCCCCCTGGCATCTCCTGTGTTACATTGGGTAAAAATATGACAAAGGCTAAAAAGTTGACAGAGTTTGAACGTGGCAGAATTGTCGAGCTGCAAAAGCAAGGTCTCTTTCAACGTGCCATCGTTGGTGAGATGGGGCGTAGTAAAACTGCTGTTGCAAATTTCTTAAAAGACCCTGAGAGATACAGAACGAGAATTTCAAATGGTCAGCCTAAGAAAATTTCGCCGGCATTGAGCAGGAGGGTTCGACGGGTTGTCCGGCAAGACATTAGTCCATCGTCGAACCAGATTAAGGTCCTTAGGGACACAGAATACAGCTAAGGAACAAGAAGACGGCATTTACGAGAGAAAGGCTTCAAAAACCGTAAACGTTTTCAAAGGCCACGCCTCCTTCCACACTACGAAAGAGCTCGATTAAATTTTGCTGAGAAGCACCAAATATGGGACGTAGAAAAGTGGATGAAGATTTTGTTTTCTGATGAGAAACACTTAACCTGGATGGTCCAGATGTCTTCTAACGTTACTGGCACTATTAGGATATCCCACCGGAGACATTTTCTACACGACACAGTGGAGGAGGTTCCATCATGATCTGGGATGCTTTTTCCTTCCATGGAACAATGGAGCTTCAGGTTATATAGGGGTGTCAAAAAGCAGCTGGCTACATTGGTATGTTGGAGAGAGCATCCTTATGGACTGAAAGCCCTCGCTTGTGTGGAAATGACTGGATCTTTCAGCAGGACAACACTGCAATCCACAATGCCTGCATGACAAAGGGCTTTTTCATGGCAAATAACGTGATTCTTTTGGACCATCTATTGATAACATTTGGGAGTGGATGGCAAGGTAAGTCTATGGAAATGGACGTCGATTCCAAACAGTGCATGATCTTCATGAAGCCATCTTTACCACTTCGAATAACATTCCAGTCAGCCTTCTGCAAACACTTATATTGTCCATGCCAAAGTGAATGTTTGAAGTTATTCGCAAATACGGCTGTGCAACGCACTTCTGAGACCTCTTGTTGGGCGTTTCCTACCCTGATTAGGAAACTTTTATTAATAAACTGTTAATAACCATGCTATTTACAAGTAAGTGTGGTAGAATCTACATTATTCCAACAAGTGAACAAATAATTATCAAATTATTTTTGAATTTATCAACAATTACTCAGTGGTGATGAGACAATGCCACTTGTATAAAAAATCTTTATGTAAAACGGCCTTGGTTTGGGTTGAATGTAAAAACCCAGTATGTTCAAACCAGCAGTTTTCTAAAATATATTTTATCAGAACTCTGATTTATTTAATTCTATTTTCTGTCAAAAATGAGATAGCTGAAAACATCTCTCAGTTGAAAAGATAGAAAGAAATACTTGAACATCTTAAAAATTTTTCACCCCTACTATACCCATAATTAATTTCTAACATTCTTTGATAACTTTTGAAAATGTATGTTACAAATTGTTTTATTTATTATAGAGGTTGACATACTAATCTAATTAGTGTATGTTGAATTTTTTATCTGCTAGTTATCAATTATAGAGGGCTACATAGTCTTCCAATGTATGCCAACTCTTGGGCTACTCTTTTTATGGGATTTCACATTATAGAGCTGAAAGGGCAAGCATGTACCAGTGTATGTTGAGTGCCTTTTTATGCAGGGCCTGTTTTTTTTTTTGAAGTATAATATTGTTATGATGGAGCTGACCATTTTAAAATTATTACACCAGATAGTATTTTGTTGTTTACACTCATATTTTTAGATTCTGACCCTAGTTTTATAGAGGTGAAAGAGCATGATGTTCATAGTATTTTTTTTTTTTGTTATGAGAATTGTATGGTTACACAAAACCATGTAACATAATACAGTAAGATTATTTCACTTTTATTAATAAACTGTTAATAACCATGCTATTTACAAGTAAGTGTGGTAGAATCTACATTACAACAAGTGTATTTTGAATTTATTTTAGTGGTTCTTATAGAGCTGGTTTGGGTTGAGGAAAACATGTTCAAACCAGCAGTTTTACATATATATTTTTATCACCAATTAATTTTATTTCTTATAGAAAGTATACTTACATCTTAAAACTTTTCTCCCCTACTATACATGTACCAATGTATGTTGTTTTTTTATTTATTATAGAGTGACATATGCTAGTGTATGTTGTTTTTATTTCTTATAGAGCTACATACCAATGTATGCCAGTGTATGTTATGTTTTTTATTTTTATAGAGCTACATTACCAGTGTATGTTGTTTTTTATTTCTTATAGAGCTACATGTACCAGTGTATGTTGTTTTTATTTCTTATAGAGCTACATAGAGCTACCAGTGTATGTTGTTGTTTTTATTTCTTATATAGCTACATGTACCAGTGGATGTTGTTTTTTTTCTTATAGAGCTACATGTACCAGTGTATGTTTTTTTATTTCTTATAGAGCAACATGTTCCAGTGTATGTTGTTTTTTTATTTCTTATAGAGCTACATGTACCAGTGTATGTTTTTTTTTCTTATAGAGCTACATGTACCAGTGTATGTTGTTTTTATTTCTTATAGAGCTACATGTACCAGTGTATGTTGTTGTTTATATTTCTTATAGAGCAACATGTACCAGTGTGTATGTATTTTTTTTTCTTATAGAGCTACATGTACCAGTGTATGTTGTTTTTTTTTATTTCTTATAGAGCTACATGTACCAGTGTATGTTACTTTTTTTCCTTATTTGTTTTATAACTACATGTATCAGTGAAATGTATTTTATTATTTTATGTTTACTGTATTTGTACATGTACCAGTGGATATTATTTTCTAATTGTTATTTATTGTACAGCTACATCTACCAGTGGATGCTATTTTTTATTTGTTGTACAACTACATCTACCAGTGGATACTATTTTCTATTTATTGTACAGCTACATATACCAGTGGATAGTATTTTCTATTTGTTGTTTATTGTGTAGCTACCTGTACCAGTGGACGTTATTTTCTATTACTTTTTTATTATATAGCTATGTGTACCAGCATATGTTATTTTCTATTTTTTATGATACAGGTACATGCATCAGTGAATGTAATTTTTATTTCTTTCATGTACTTGATATGTTCATATAATTTTGTAATGAAGAATGTGGTGCTGTTTCTAAATAAAATTATGAGAAATAATATGTTCAATATTTTTATTTCACTATTACTTAATTCAGTTGATATCTACATATAGAAAACACTGTGAATGCAGATCTTGTGTTTTCCAAACAATCAAAAAACTAAGAATACTATAATATGTTTCTTGAATATGTTTTTTCTCAAAAACTGCTTGAAAACACATAGATATTTAAGGAGGGGGCTGCTACCTATTCGATTTCCTACGCTATGAAGTAAGATAGCTACAATGCTTTTTTTCTGCCATATGGTAAGATGTCTGCAAGATGATGCAGACAAATGTTTTTTTTTAAAGTGTCTGGATGAATACACTAGAAAGTATTATTATACCTTATGTATGTTTATATTAATAGATCAGGAACTATTACCACAGATTTGATATACTTATATTAAAAGAAGGCACAAGAAAGTATTAAGTATGTTTATATTAATAAGGCACTGGAAGTTATCATGTACTGTTTCTACTTCATGTAATATTACAGAGAAAAGGAGTGAAGGTCACATTTCTGGGCAAAAATCCATTTGTAGGACATCGACAAATTCTAGATTCAGTATCAGAAATTCTAAAACTTTCATACACAAGAACAAAATAAACACAATTATTTACTGCCATATGTTTCACAGCAGCAATAGCATGATCCACCTAATACTACCAATGTTATAAAACTGTGTTGTCATACTCATGGCTGCTGGCATGTTTCAAAGTATTAGTAACAAAAGCCATGTCAGTTTCACGTGGCTGAGCAGTTTTAGTTCCATCAGCTGTCTGTGTTTTTATGGAAGAATCAAACACCGGAATATTACTGACAAACCCAGGCAATGTTTGTTGAGTCCCTGCATACAGAATCTTGTGGGCAGCTCTGTCCATTTCCTCTTGGGTTAAGTTGATGGCTTCAGCTAACTCTCGCTGTGTGGTTCTCACAAATTCAGGATCACAGAACTTACCCAGACCTTGTTCATGTAAAACCTGAGAGAAGTACTGCATTATTGACTCACACCTGCTCTTGATCCTGCTGTTCATTGTAAATATTCAACATTCAATGAGAATACATAAAGATAAAATACAATACTGCTGCTGCTCACAGTTCTACTTTGACAGATAACACAACAAAAAGAAGCTTTTGTTGGTTATCAAAGTTTGTTATTAGCAGCTTTTTTACTAAGTTTTAATATCTAACACACACTGACAACTTCTACTAAGTTTTAATATCTAACACACACTGAGAGTTTCTACTAAGTTTTAATATCTAACACACACTGAGAACTTCTACTAAGTTTTAATATCTAACACACACTGAGAACTTCTACTAAGTTTTAATATCTAACACACACTGAGAGCTTCTACTAAGTTTTAATATCTAACACACACTGAGAACTTCTACTGAGTTTTAATATCTAACACACACTGAGAGCTTCTACTAAGTTTTAATATCTAACACTCATCTGGAGTTTTTACTAAGTTTTAATATCTAACACTCATCTGGAGTTTTTACTATGTTTTAATATCTAACAGTAATTTAGGGTATGTACTAAGTTTTAATACCTAAGTGTAATGTAAGGTATCTACTAGCTTTTCAAATCTAATTGTGTTTAAAGGTATCTATTAAGTTTTAGTAATTAACTGATATGAGAAGCAATCACTAAAGTACAAAATGAAACTCACATATTAAACTGAGTATTCCTCTTACAGACAAACTAATATTTGGAATGTCTACTAAGTTGTAAGTATGTTCTTGATGTATTAATATCAAACTCTGAAACAGAACTGTCAACTTATTTCTAACACTATATATACAACATACATCATATTGTCTAAAATAAAATTTTAAACAACAGATTAAATCTCATATCAAATAATAATACAGAAACAAAAACCTTCACGGTGTAAATAATTAAACAGTATAACACCACAGATAATAAAACTAAAAATATTAATCAAAATAAGAATCTTGCAAGTTAATCTTACAATATAAAATATAAAATATTTAGTGTAGGAAAGAAACAGATGGGTTTGGCTCAATACAACCATAACATGCTGTTGTACAGAATCACAGTGGCTGTCAACTGTGGTGTTTGTATTCTACTGACAGTAATCACAGTGGCTGTTAACTGTGGTGTTTGTATTCTACTGAAAGTAATCACGGTGGCTGTTAACTGTGGTGTTTGTATTCTACTGACAGTAATCACGGTGGCTGTTAACTGTGGTGTTTGTATTCTA
The DNA here is from genome assembly GCF_004210375.1 of Tachypleus tridentatus. Lineage (NCBI taxonomy): Eukaryota > Metazoa > Arthropoda > Merostomata > Xiphosura > Limulidae > Tachypleus > Tachypleus tridentatus. The sequence goes on along the minus strand of NC_134825.1, from coordinate 2,332,525 downwards.
CTGACAGTAATCACGGTGGCTGTTAACTGTGGTGTTTGTATTCTACTGACAGTAATCACAGTGGCTGTTAACTGTGGTGTTTGTATTCTACTGACAGTAATCACAGTGGCTGTTAACTGTGGTTTTTGTATTCTACTGACAGTAATCACAGTGGCTGTTAACTGTGGTGTTTGTATTCTACTGACAGTAATCACAGTGGCTGTAAACTGTGGTGTTTGTATTCTACTGACAGTAATCACGGTGGCTGTTAACTGTGGTGTTTGTATTCTACTGACAGTAATCACGGTGGCTGTTAACTGTGGTGTTTGTATTCTACTGACAGTAATCAAAGTGGCTGTTAACTGTGGTGTTTGTATTCTACTGACAGTAATAACAGTGGCTGTTAACTGTAGTGTTTGTATTCTACTGACAGTAATAACAGTGGCTGTTAACTGTGGTGTTTGTATTCTACTGACAGTAATCACAGTGGCTGTTAGCTGTTAACTGTGGTATTTGTATTCTACTAGTGTGACTGTTATTGACTGGCTGTTAACTGTGGTGTTTGTATTCTACTGACAGTAATCACAGTGGCTGTTAACTGTGGTGTTTGTATTCTACTGACAGTAATCACAGTGGCTGTTAACTGTGGTGTTTGTATTCTACTGACAGTAATCACAGTGGCTGTTAACTGTGGTGTTTGTATTCTACTGACAGTAATCATGGTGGCTGTTAACTGTGGTGTTTGTATTCTACTGACAGTAACCACAGTGGCTGTTAACTGTGGTTTTTGTATTCTACTGACAGTAATAACAGTGGCTGTTAACTGTAGTGTTTGTATTCTACTGACAGTAATCACAGTGGCTGTTAACTGTGGTGTTTGTATTCTACTGACAGTAATCACAGTGGCTGTTAACTGTGGTGTTTGTATTCTACTGACAGTAATCACAGTGGCTGTTAACTGTGGTGTTTGTATTCTACTGACAGTAATCACAGTGGCTGTTAACTGTGGTGTTTGTATTCTACTGACAGTAATAACAGTGGCTGTTAACTGTAGTGTTTGTATTCTACTGACAGTAATCACAGTGGCTGTTAACTGTGGTGTTTGTATTCTACTGACAGTAATCACAGTGGCTGTTAACTGTAGTGTTTGTATTCTACTGACAGTAATCACAGTGGCTGTTAACTGTGGTGTTTGTATTCTACTGACAGTAATCACAGTGGCTGTTAACTGTGGTTTTTGTATTCTACTGACAGTAATAACAGTGGCTGTTAACTGTAGTGTTTGTATTCTACTGACAGTAATCACAGTGGCTGTTAACTGTGGTGTTTGTATTCTACTGACAGTAATCACAGTGGCTGTTAACTGTGGTGTTTGTATTCTACTGACAGTAATCACAGTGGCTGTTAACTGTGGTGTTTGTATTCTACTGACAGTAATCACAGTAGCTGTTAACTGTGGTATTTGTATTCTACTGACAGTAATCATGGTGGCTGTTAACTGTGGTGTTTGTATTCTACTGACAGTAACCACAGTGGCTGTTAACTGTGGTTTTTGTATTCTACTGACAGTAATAACAGTGGCTGTTAACTGTAGTGTTTGTATTCTACTGACAGTAATCACAGTGGCTGTTAACTGTGGTGTTTGTATTCTACTGACAGTAATCACAGTGGCTGTTAACTGTGGTGTTTGTATTCTACTGACAGTAATCACAGTGGCTGTTAACTGTGGTGTTTGTATTCTACTGACAATAATCACAGTGGCTGTTAACTGTGGTTTTTGTATTCTACTGACAGTAATAACAGTGGCTGGCTGTTAACTGTAGTGTTTGTATTCTACTGACAGTAATCACAGTGGCTGTTAACTGTGGTGTTTGTATTCTACTGACAGTAATCACAGTGGCTGTTAACTGTGGTGTTTGTATTCTACTGACTGTATTCATTACTTGGTGCCTATTTTAGATAACAACTTACTCTTCCAACAAGGTTTTCTGCACTTCCTATTACTTCCATTGTCTGTTCTCTGTGGTTCTGATCTTTGTTTTGATTATCTGCAGAGAAATATATTATCTTACTGTAATGAAATATATCTTTAATTCTTATTGTGTAGATTGATGAGTGTGTAGAACATTTAATGTCATAATATTATTCTATAATAATATAATGATGTTATTCTATGTTATTTTAACCAAACATAAAGTCAGCCAAACAGTGGAAAATAAGTGACAATATTACTAATACACTGACTCAATACAATATAACTAATACCCTGACTCAATACAATATTACTAATACACTGACTCAATACAATATAACTAATACCCTGACTCAATACAATATAACTAATACCCTGACTCAATACAATATTACTAATACCCTGACTCAATACAATATTACTAATACCTTGACTCAATACAATATTACTAATACATTGACTCAATACAATATTACTAATACTCTGACTCAATACAATATTACTAATACCCTGACTCAATATAATATTACTGATACCCTGACTCAATACAATATTACTAATACCTTGACTCAATACATTTTGAACACGTTATTAACCAAGGTAATTAAAATGAAAAACAAACATTTTGGAAGTTGATGTCTCAGACTACTAAAAGTGCATAATTTTATCAATAAGAAAAACCATAGTTTTCTCAAGAGCTTTTAAAAGGACTAAAACATAGAAATATCATGAGGATAAAATGAACAGATTATGTAAGTTTACAAAGGGTGAAGACAATGTTTTTGAATCTTATGTTTCAGATATTGTAGTAATTTAAAGAAAAAGTATTTCTTTTTTAAATTTGTATGAATTCAGGAACTGTAATTAACAACAATAATTGAATCTCAGTGAGTTGGGGTCGACCTGACACTAGCTTTGAACATAACTTTTACTCAACTTGGTAAGTTCTCCTGTTAGCTGGAATTACTGAATGAAACCTATACATCTTGATGAATGTAATTATACACACACTTTTAATTATAATTATGCACACACTTTTCTCTACATTAAAATACTTTTGTTTGTGAGTTTTCAGCCCTCTCATTAGAACTTTCATCAGACAATAAAACAGTTGAAATTTGATTAGGGATTGCAATGTGATGTTTAAAGCATTGAAGAGACTATTTTTACAATATTTTGTTGTTATACAAATTTATTCCAATTTTACTAAATAAGGATAAGTTAATGTGGAGATTCTGTGACCTCAAAAGAAACAGCTGGTTTTGGGACAAAACTGTATTGGGCTATCCAATGTATTCACCACAAGGAATCCAACCCCAAAATGTTGCTGGGGATGCTAAATATATCACAGTATAAGGCACAATATAAAGACATAATTTTAAAAATATACCAATGAATTAAACTTTGAACAAATTAAACAGACGTTTGCATTTAGGGTCTTTATTTCTAGTTCATGATAAATCTCTATATTGTCAAGAATAGCAGAGCTATCAATAACAACATTTTGTGGTGTGAATCACGGTTTGTTCTTACTAATATTTCAAGTTTGTACTATTCTTTCAATTTTCAAGTGGAACTATTTGTTTTATTATTATGTAAGTTCAGCATAATTTCAATTCATAATATTTTGTAAATCCTATGAAGAACACTTCTCTAAATATTCCTCTGAGGAGCACCAAGAGGTGCTGTTCTGCAATAACATTACAATGAGAAGGAAGACATGTTTAAAAATAATGATAAAAGTAACCTACCAGGATGGCTTCTGTTTGAAGTAGGAAGAAGATAAGTTCTTCCATTTTCAAAATGTTCTCCATCTTGGACTTGACGGTGAATATCCCCATCAGGAGTGAGTCCAACGATCACTAGAGCTGGAATATTAGCTAATCTGAGAGAAGTCAAGAACAAAAGATTAGCTTGCTGGCATTTCTTCTGAATGACCAGTAAGTTAAATGAAATAAAAATAATTGAATAAAGTTGCTGTTATTAGTTCTGATTTGTAAATGAATGTTGCTGTTCATCCAATTTAGTGATAAAAATAGTGTCCTAGCCAGCCTGATGAACCAAAAAGCCTTGTTGACTTGGATATAGAGGATATAGTATGGTTGATAAATTGTTGTAGATCATTCATCGCTTTCACTCATAAGTTATTAAAATTATTTACCGAGCATTTTATCATAACCCAACAGATGTTGGTAGGAAAATATAATATATTGGTATTTCAACACTGTTGGTGTCAATAAAAGAATTTCTGGTACTCCAACAAGTGCTAGTGGTGATAAGAGAAGATACTGGTATTTCAAAAGCTGCTGACACCAATGGTAGGATGTAATGATACTCCAACAGCTGTTGACATACATGATAAGATATACTAGTATTACTAAAGCTGCTCATGTTGATAACAAGATGTACTAGTACTACTACAGAAGCTGATGTTGATGACAAGATGTACTAGTACTACTACAGCAGCTGATGTTGATGACAAGATGTACTAGTACTACTACAGCAGCTGATGTTGATGACAAGATGTACTAGTACTACTACAGCAGCTGATGTTGATGACAAGATGTACTAGTACTACTACAGCAGCTGATGTTGATGACAAGATGTACTAGTACTACTACAGCAGCTGATGTTGATGACAAGATGTACTAGTACTAATACAGCAGCTGATGTTGATGACAAGATGTACTAGTACTACTACAGCAGCTGATGTTGATGACAAGATGTACTAGTACTACTACAGCAGCTGATGTTGATGACAAGATGTACTAGTACTACTACAGAAGCTGATGTTGATGACAAGATGTACCAGTACTACTACAGCAGCTGATGTTGATGACAAGATGTACTAGTACAACTACAGCAGCTGATGTTGATGACAAGATGTACTAGTACTACTACAGAAGCTGATGTTGATGACAAGATGTACCAGTACTACTACAGCAGCTGATGTTGATGACAAGATGTACTAGTACTACTACAGCAGCTGATGTTGATGACAAGATGTACTAGTACTACTACAGCAGCTGATGTTGATGACAAGATGTACTAGTAGTACTACAGCAGCTGATGTTGATGACAAGATGTACTAGTACTACTACAGCAGCTGATGTTGATGACAAGATGTACTAGTACTACTACAGCAGCTGATGTTGATGACAAGATGTACTAGTACAACTACAGCAGCTGATGTTGATGACAAGATGTACTAGTACTACTACAGCAGCTGATGTTGATGACAAGATGTACTAGTACTACTACAGAAGCTGATGTTGATGACAAGATGTACTAGTACTACTACAGCAGCTGATGTTGATGACAAGATGTACTAGTACTACTACAGCAGCTGATGTTGATGACAAGATGTACTAGTACTACTACAGCAGCTGATGTTGATGACAAGATGTACTAGTACTACTACAGCAGCTGATGTTGATGACAAGATGTACTAGTACTACTACAGCAGCTGATGTTGATGACAAGATGTACCAGTACTACTACAGCAGCTGATGTTGATGACAAGATGTACTAGTACTACTACAGCAGCTGATGTTGATGACAAGATGTACTAGTACTACTACAGCAGCTGATGTTGATGACAAGATGTACTAGTACTAACTACAGCAGCTGATGTTGATGACAAGATGTACTAGTACTACTACAGCAGCTGATGTTGATGACAAGATGTACTAGTACTACTACAGCAGCTGATGTTGATGACAAGATGTACTAGTACTACTACAGCAGCTGATGTTGATGACAAGATGTACCAGTACTACTACAGCAGCTGATGTTGATGACAAGATGTACTAGTACAACTACAGCAGCTGATGTTGATGACAAGATGTACTAGTACTACTACAGCAGCTGATGTTGATGACAAGATGTACTAGTACTACTACAGCAGCTGATGTTGATGACAAGATGTACTAGTACAACTACAGCAGCTGATGTTGATGACAAGATGTACTAGTACTACTACAGCAGCTGATGTTGATGACAAGATGTACTAGTACTACTACAGCAGCTGATGTTGATGACAAGATGTACTACTACTACTACAGAAGCTGATGTTGATGACAAGATGTACTAGTACTACTACAGCAGCTGATGTTGATGACAAGATGTACTAGTACTACTACAGCAGCTGATGTTGATGACAAGATATACTAGTACTACTACAGCAGCTGATGTTGATGACAAGATGTACTAGTACTACTACAGCAGCTGATGTTGATGACAAGATGTACTAGTACTACTACAGCAGCTGATGTTGATGACAAGATGTACTAGTACTACTACAGCAGCTGATGTTGATGACAAGATGTACTAGTACTACTACAGAAGCTGATGTTGATGACAAGATGTACTAGTACTACTACAGCAGCTGATGTTGATGACAAGATGTACTAGTACAACTACAGCAGCTGATGTTGATGACAAGATGTACTAGTACTACTACAGCAGCTGATGTTGATGACAAGATGTACTAGTACTACTACAGAAGCTGATGTTGATGACAAGATGTACTAGTACTACTACAGCAGCTGATGTTGATAACAAGATGTACTAGTACTACTACAGCAGCTGATGTTGATGACAAGATATACTAGTACTACTACAGCAGCTGATGTTGATGACAAGATGTACTAGTGTTGCTACAGTTACTGACACATCTACTCATTCCATCAAATAGTGGAATGAGGAAAAAGAATGTTAAGCTATATGAATTCTTTAACTGTACAAAAAAAAACTATTTATTATTATAAGGACTTTGAGATGGAAGATTATACATGCTAACAAAGGAAAGTGATGAACTAAAAAACCTAATTTTAGTCTGGTAATTTACATTGGAAGCACTTGTAAAAATCTGTCTTATCACATGAAAAGTTGAAAGAAACAGAAATGTTTTAATAAATCTTCATTTTCTCACATCCAAAACTATAAATAACAAATGTTCTCCTTCATATCATTCTATAACAAAACTGTTACAGTAGTGCTACAAATAACAGGTCATTATAATAAAACTGTTACAGTAGTGCTACAAATAACAGGTCATTATAATAAAACTGTTACAGTAGTGCTACAAATAACAGGTCATTATAACAAAACTGTTACAGTAGTGCTACAAATAACAGGTCATTATAATAAAACTGTTACAGTAGTGCTACAAATAACAGGTCATTATAATAAAACTGTTACAGTAGTGCTACAAATAACAGGTCATTAAATTTTGAGAATAAAGAATGTTCTTGGTCATCACAAAAGATGCTAGCTTGTTATGATTTTTAAAAGAAAATAAAGCTTTTAGACAATATGAAAGATAGAAATTTACATTTATATTTTTAAAAAGAATAGAAAATGCCACATAACGTTATCAGTGTTAAAGTATTTACACACAAAATATATTCAACACAAATACAAGTCAAACACTATCATATGGATGGTTTATTAAAGTATTTATTTATGTACTCTATTTAGTTCTGACAACTACAAATCAAACACTATGAAATAGATTGTCTAATAATGCATTCACATATAAAATCTATTTAGTTAAAACAAATCCACATCAAATAATGTCAATTGAAGTTAGACATAAACAATCTATTTATTTGACACTTAGCACAAATTAAACGCTATCAAATGCAATGTATCTTAAAGTACTTGCGTATATAATCTATTTTGGAATATAGCACAGAATTGCTATTACTTGAATCACTGTATAAAATGCTCTAATACATTTGCTATGAGGTTTTTAAAGGGTCTTGCTAACATGACATACACAGTTGTTTCTATACTGTTGGTGAAAGTTCTGATCAACTTACCTGGCTTTGGCTACTGTCCGACCAGCAAGTGGAGAGTCTTCAACTCTCACTTTGGAAGGTATAATATGATTCATAGCACTGTAATGGTCAGGGTAAGGTTTACCTTGAATACCTATTGAGTTTTGTCTAACAGAGGACCACATATTACCAAAGAATGGGTGGTTTCTCTATGGAAAAAATAATGTTAAGGTTAGAGTTTACTTTAGTTGGGCCGTTTATGTTAAATAGTGTCAAAAGTATAAACACTTCCAAAAAATAAACAGACCTTCATTCGAATTAATTAATCCTCAAGATACATTTCTAAACCATGTGCTAAGTAACCTAACCATGGTACTACGTATTCTAAACTTAAGTAATCTTAACCTGGTGATAAATAATCTAACTCTGGTACTAAGTTCCCTAAACCTCTGTTAAGTAATCTAACCACAGTGTTAAATAACCTAACTCTATTGATAATTAATCTGTTATCATGCTATGTAAACTAAAATTTGTGATAAGTAATCTAAAACTTGTATTAAGTACTACAACCCTTGTGTTAAATAATATAACCTTCATGCAAAGAAAGCTAACTCTCGTTTTAAGTAATCTAAATTATGTAATATAACCCCAGTGTTACATAATGTAAACTTCTTTTTAAGTGATCTAACCCTTGTTCTATTTAATCCAACTATCATTTTAAGTAATGTAACCTTTATATTAACTAATAAAACCCAGGTGGTAAGTAATCAAACACTTATGTTCAGCAATATAACCTTGGTAATAAGTAATCTTAACATTGCTAAGTAACCATAATAATGATAAAGCTAACAATGGATCACATCATCTTCAGTTAAATTAAAAACAAGAATACAGTAACTGATGCTAATAATGTGTCACATGATATCCAGTTAAATTAAAAACAATAATGCAGTAGTAACTTATGTTAATAATGTGTCACATAATATCCAGTTAAATTAAAAACAATAACACAGTAACTTATGCTAATAATGTATCACATAATATCCACTTAAATTAAAAACAATAATGTAGTAACTGATGCTAATAATGTGTGACATCATCTTAAGTTAAAGTAAGAACAATAATAATGTAGTAACTGATGCAAATTATGATAGAGTAACAATGTGTCTTCAGCTATAGTACCATAATAATAACACATTAACTGATGCTAACAATGTGTCACATCATTGTCTGCTAAATAACAATACACTAACTCACAATGATAAAGTTAATAACTCAAGGTAAAAAAATGTTTACTTTTTCTTGTTCCTGGGCAGAAAGTGTTATTTCCCAATTACTTCTGCCTAAAGTAAATGAAAAAGACTTATTTTTCTCTTCAAACTTTGCTTTTGTGACCTGGGAGTGTATAAAACATGATGGGAGACTATATTTGGGGGCTGATACATGAAAGTGATCTACATTACAGTCGAAAATCTCGAAAAACTACTCGCTTCTAAACATTTTTGTATAACTTTGGTATAAATACATGTAAATTTTTATTCACATGTTGTTTTATTCAGACATTATGCAAATGAAGATGTGCAAATTTGCCCATTTTTATATAGAAAATAGGTTAATTTTTAAATTTCATTATCCAGGTCACAAAAGCAAAGTTTGAAGGGAATAATGGTTATTTTCTGTACTTTTACAACATAAGCAATTAAGAAATAACTCATACTATCCAGGAACACAATTTGTGTTATATAGTTTAATGTGTCACATTATCTCTAACTAAAATAACAACAGTATAAATAATGCAGGAACTGATACTAACAATGATAAAACTAATGTACAATGAAACGTAGTGAAACTTTTAAGTTCTTCCATTTATGTGTGTGTGTGTGTGTGTGTGTGTATATATGCATTACTTAAAGTGCTTTTATGAACTATTTTCTTAATTTAGTAAAAGATAGAAAACCATTGCTGTTTGTATTTTGAAAGCAATATAAATAACAGTTGACCATAGAAATTGCTTTAAAATAATAATAAATAAAAAAATCCTAATTTCCTTACCCTGTGTAATGGCTCTGAATCCAAAAAGTTTCCAAACTCGTCTGTATCCAGGTTTCCTGAAACAGCTCGTCGAATTTCAGGTCCTACTTCGTGAAGTGTACGTAATCCAGCCTGAAGGATGCAATAACTTTATCCATAATTTGTAATTACATTTTTATTTAACAAACAAAAGTATCAAAACATAAACCATGAGTTAAGTGTTTTAACAATTAACAGTTAGTCAAATGTTTCAAATCGTGGCTTAATATGTGTTTTGAGTTAGTAAACCAGAACCTATAGCAAATCTATTATTGAGTCCAGTTTTTCAAAGACTTACTGTTAAAGCTACAGCACCATCATGACCAAGTGCACGCTCTTCCTTTCTCTTTTTAAATCTTCGGAAATAGTCTTGGATTAAAAAAGTGGCATAGAACTTGCCCACCGTAACGTCATCTTCAGCTAATATAAAAAAAACAGTATAATTATGCAATAACTGATTCTAATAAAGATAAAACTAAGGCATGTAATGTAATATCTAGCTAAAATAAAAACATCAATACAAAATGCTGAGAGTAAGCACTACTACTAATAAAACTAACATAGAACATAAGGACACACTACTGCTATAAGGCCTATAGTGGTAGACTGGTCTCGTTACTGCTATAATAACTACAGTGGGAGTTTAGTACTAGTTTTTGGGTGCTGAAAGGTTAAATTTTGTAAATCTGGACTGATACAAACCACCAGCAGGAGGTACAACTTGGTCCAGCAACTTAGGACTAGTTCGTTTCCAAATCTTTTTTATGACATCACGCAATTCTTCATTTGCTTCATCAATGTTTCCTTAAAGATACAAAAAAACGTGAATCAATAGTGCTCTCTCTACAAATAGTTATAACTTCTTACACAACATTGGATAATTAATTACAAAATTAACCAACGTTAGTGTATGGTACAGTTAATAAACAATGCTCTAATATTTGATGTACAAAATACAGAAAATGGTTTTATGTTAGGCAGTTTATAACACATGAGAGTTTATTTATTTTTATTATCCATATATTGTTATTAAATGAAGTCTTTATCGATAGTATCATAACGAAACAGTAAAAATTTCAACTCATAAAAGATAACTAATATCTTAACATTTTCTACATATACACGTTTCCTATTGCTATGACCCTCTAGTGGCACAGCGGCATGTCTGCGGATTTACACCAATAAAAACCGGATTTTGATATCCATAATGGATAAAGCACAGAGAGTCCACTGTGTAGCTTTGTGCCTAATTCCAAACAAACAAACTTTTTCTATGTGTAAACTAATGTAAAATTTAAAGAAATCAGTCTGATTTTTACATGTGAAATAGTAATAAAGGTTAAACATGAAGATTTCTCATGTGTGAATAAATAAAATTGTTTGATATGTAAATAAAATCAATAAACTTATTTGATATTGTTTTTATTGTTAAGCACAATATATCTCTATTAATACTGACGAAGCACAAATTATATAAAAACATTGTTAGATGACACTTACCTTCCCTCTTTCCTTTGTTATTAAATTTAAATACCTAAGGGCCTCATTAGGCTAATTTCATCTCCTTCTTTGTGGAATAAATAACTGATTCATTTAACTTGTATCTTTAGTCTCAAAGCCAAAAGTACACTGCCTTGCAAAAGTATTTATCCCTACCAGTAATATCACACTTTTTTATGAAATACAGATAATGTAAACAATTTTTTAATGAACTTTTTTTTATTCAAAACTCTAATGTTCAAACTTAGTACTGTTATGAGTGAAAGAGGTTGAATGTCAGCACAAATGGTATGATGTAACCTTTTGCCCATTCTTCTTGACAAAATGGTTCCAATTCTAACAATTTTTAGTACCATTGATGGGCTGCAATCTAAGTCTCGTCATAAATTTTCAATGGATTCAAGTCAGGACTTTGACTGGGCCACTCTAAGACATTATCTTTCTTATTTTGAAACTAGTCCTGTATGGCTTTCACATCCTACTTTGAGTCAATGTCCTATTGAAATGTTAATATTTGACCGAGTTTTATTGGGTGACTCAAGCAGGTTTCTCTCTAGGATTTACTTGTACTTTGCACCATCCATCTTCCCCTCAATCCCCATAACATGATGATGTTACCATTATGATTGACAGTGTGGATGGTGTTTAGTCAGTGGTGTGCTGAGTTGGGCTTGCACCAGACTTAATGATTTGAATTTAGACCAAAAAGTCAATTTTTATCTCGTCTCACCACAAAAGTTTCTGCCAAAGTTATGCACTGTCATTCACATTATTTATTGCAACTTTGATTATTCTTTTTTGGTAAGGGCTTCCTTATTGCAACACACCCACACATGCCACTTCTTTGTGAGGACTGGGATATGAGTGATGTATGAACAATGACTCCCATTTCAGTCATGGAGGTCTGTAACTCTTTCTAAGTCACTGTTGATTTCACACTGGTATTCCTAACCAGTTTCCTACTTACTTGGCTGCCTAGTTTGAAATAGCAGCTTGATAACTGTATCTCATCAATTTATTAATACCATGATGACTGTATCTCTTCAGTTTGTTAATACCATGATGACTGCATCTCTTCAGTTTGTTAATACCATGATGACTGTATCTCTTCAGTTTGTTAATACCATGATGACTGCACCTCATGAATTTGTTAAAACCATGATAACTGTACTTCATCAATTTGTAAACACCAATATGACTGTATCTCAATTTGTAAACACCATGATGACTATACCTCATGAAATTGTTAAGACCATGATGACTACACCTCATAAATTTGTTAAAACCATGATGACTGTACCTCATGAATTTGTAAACTCCACAGTAACTGAATCTCATTAATTTGTTAATACCACAATGACTGTATTTCATCAATTTGTAAACTCCATAATGACTGTACCTCATCAATTTGTAAACTCCACAGTAACTGAATCTCATTAATTTGTTAATACCACAATGACTGTATTTCATCAATTTGTAAACACCGTGATGGCTGTATCTCATAAATATGTTAATACCATGATGACTGTACCTCATGAATTTTTTCACACTATGATGACTATACCTCATCAGTTTGTTAATATCATGATAACTGTACCATAAACACCATGAAGACTGTACCTCATCAATTTTTAAACACCATGATGACTTACCTCATGAATTTGTAAATACCATGATGACTTACCTCATGAATTTGTAAGTACCATGATGACTGTATCTTATTACTTTCTTAATACCATGATGACTTTATCTCATCAATTCGTTAATACAATGATGACTGTACCTCATTAGTTTGTTAATGCCATGATGACTGTATCTCATTAATTCTTAAACATCATAATGACTGTACCCCATGAATTTTTAATGAAGAGAGCTCTACTTCATCAATTTGTATAACTATGGTGACTGTATCTCATCAATTTCTAAAATCCATGATGACTGTACTTCATCAATGTGTATATTCCATAATAACTGTGTCTCATCAATTTATTAATACAATTATGACAATATCTCATAATGACAACATAATGATAACAGTTTTCCATCAATTTGTAAACTCCATAATGATTGTACCTCATCAATTTGTAAACACCATAATGACTGTACCACATCAATTTGTTAACACCAAGATGACTGAATCTCATCAATTTATTAATACTATGATGACTGTACCTCATAAAGTTTTAAGACCATGACGACTGTACCCCATGAATATGTAAACACCATGATAACTGTATCTCATCAATTTATAAACCATGATGACTGTATCTCAACAATTGTAAACACTATGATGACTGTATCTCATCAATTCGTTAAAACTATGATGACTGTATCTCATCAACACGTTAACATTATGATGACTGTATCTCATCAATTTATTAATATCATGATGACTGTACCTCATTAATTTCTAAACACTATCATGACTACATCTCATCAATTTGTAAACACTATGATGACTGTATCTCATCAATTTTTAAACACCATGATGACTGTATCTCATCAATTTCTAAACACTATCATGACTATATTTCATCAATTTATTAATACCATGATGACTGTATCTTGTCAATTTATGAAACCATGATGGCCATACCTGATCAATTTGTAAACATCATGATGACTATATTTCATCAATTTATTAATACCATGATGACTGTATCTTGTCAATTTATGAAACCATGATGGCCATACCTGATCAATTTGTAAACATCATGATGACTATATTTCATCAATTTATTAATACCATGATGACTGTATCTTGTCAATTTATGAAACCATGATGGCCATACCTGATCAATTTGTAAACAACATGATGACTATATTTCATCAATTTATTAATACCATGATGACTGTATCTTGTCAATTTATGAAACCATGATGGCCATACCTGATCAATTTGTAAACAACATGATGACTATATTTCATCAATTTATTAATACCATGAAGACTGTATCTCATCAATTTGTTAATATCATGATTACTGTATCTTATCAATTTGTTAAAACCATGATGACTGTACCTTATTAATTTGTAGAACTATGGTGACTGTACCTCATCAATTTGTAAACACCATGATGATGGTACCTTATCAGTTTTAAATACCATAATGATTGTACCTCATCAAATTGTAACTACCATGATGATTGTACATCATCAATTTGTAAACACCACAATGACTGTAAATGTGTAAACACCATGATGTTTTGAACATAATATTTGTTGTATCTTATAACTTCATAAACACTGTGATGGCTGTATCCCATCATGTGGGAAATGTCTCCATAACTACCATAGTGATGACAACAAGCTATGAATCTACTTTTATCTCCTTTTGCACTGATGTTTTTGTAATAAAGATTGCTACAATCAGCTATGAACTTAGTATGTCATTGACTTATCTTCCACAGTCTCATGGTGTTGCATGCAGAGTATACCTTGTATCTTAATTAAGAACCCAAACAAGTTCTATCCTTTTCCTAATATTGTCCTCAAGTCAACAATTAACAACAGATTGAATATTCAATTGTAATTCCCATGTATCCAACTTACAACACAAGAGAGACTGTACATACACAGAAAGGAAAAAGAAATAAATAAAGACAACAATGATAATGAAACAATAACAGAAAAACAATAATACTGACATTAGTAATAGTGAAACAACAACACAAAACAACAACTAATAACACTGACACTGTAACAATAACCAGGAAGACAACCAATATTACTGAAAACTGTGATACTGTAACAATACCAATAAAACAACCAATAACACTGAAAACAATGATACTGTAACAATACCAAGAAAACAACCAATAACACTGAAAACAATGATACTGTAACAATACCAAGAAAACAACCAATAACACTGAAAATTGTGATACTGTAACAATACCAAGAAAACAACCAATAACACTGAAAACAATGATACTGGAACAACAGCTAAAATAAATTCATACTGACAGCAGTGACACAAAACCAAACGTCAAGTGATTACTATGATGAAGCCTCATGAAGACATAGTGGTATTGTTTAATTATGTAAGGTTATATAATTTTTTTTCTTAAAAGCATAGTTTATATTTCAGTTTTTTTACCACTCAATGTTCTTCCTTAAGAGAAAAAACATGTGTTTGTCATGCTAACACTGAAGAAACTATTATTCAATGGATAAATGTTTTTAAATATTTATAGACTAACATATTATCTGCACTAGCTGTTTCTAATATTAAACTAATAGACGAGGGATAGCAGCTAATGATATAGTGGTATTTCACTGTTACATCACACCTACTCTTCCTATTTAGTTTGCCTTTACCTCATAAACCTTTATCATCCTACCTTCTGTTTTGATGCGTAATGAAGTTCGAACGACCGCAAACAAAGTGGCGTTAAACATGACTGTGCCATCAGTGTTGAGTGGCATGTTCATTGATACGAGTCTCTGGAGGAAATAAACTAGCATGACACATAAACACACAAGATAAACAGAAACAGCAGTAAGTAAAATACAGAAAATAAATTTACATGCAGGTGTAAACAAACACATAATATAAATACATAATTTAAAGATATAAGCAAATTGCTTTTGCAGATTAATAATCAAAGTATAATATTCTAGTTCTGTCAGTCATAGAGATATCATTATGAATGGAATCCTAAATATATTTTCTATAGACATAATAAGACCTTAATCTGTATATCTTCCGTAGAAACATAGTGAGGGCTATAATCTGTGTATCTTCCCTAGAGACATGATGAGTGCTTTAATCCTGTATATCTTCCCTAGAGACATAGTGAAGGCTCTTATTCAGTATATCTTCCCTAGAGTCATAATGAGGGCTTTAATCCTGTATATCTTCCGTAGAAACATAGCAAGGGCTTTAATCTGTGTATCTTCCTTTGAGCAATAATGGGTGCTTTAATCCAGTATATCTTCCATAGAGACATGATGAGTGCTTTAATCCACTATATCTTCCCTAGAGACATGATGAGTGCTTTAATCCACTATATCTTTCCTAGAAACATAGTGAGTGCTTTAATCCTGTATATCTTCCCTAGAGACATAGTGAGGGGTTTAATCCAGTATATCTTTCCTAGAGACATGATGAGTGCTTTAATCCAATATATCTTCCGTAGAGACATAATGAGTGCTTTAATCCTGTATATTTTCTCTAGAGACATAGTGAGGACTTTAATCCAGTATATCTTCCCAAGAGACATGATGAGTGCTTTAATCCAATATATCTTCCCTAGAGACATAATGAGTGCTTTAATCCTGTATATTTTCCCTAGAGACATGGTGAGGACTTTAATCCAGTATATCTTCCCTAGAGACATGGTGAGGACTTTAATCCAGTATATCTTCCCAAGAGACATAATGAGTGCTTTAATCCAATATATCTTCCTTAGAGACATAGTGAGGGCTTTAATCCAGTATATCTTCCCTAAAGACATGATGAGTGCTTTAATCCTGTATATCTTCCCTAGAGACATAATGAGTGCTTTAATCCTGTATATTTTCCCTAGAGACATGGTGAGGACTTTAATCCAGTATATCTTCCCAAGAGACATAATGAGTGCTTTAATCCAATATATCTTCCTTAGAGACATAGTGAGGGCTTTAATCCAGTATATCTTCCCTAAAGACATGATGAGTGGTTTAATCCTGTATATTTTCCCTAGAGACATGGTGAGGGGTTAATCCTGTATATCTTCCCTAGAAACATATTGAGTGTTTTAATCCTGTATAACTTCCCTAGAGACATAGTGAGGACTTTAATCCAGTATATCTTTCCTAGAGACATGATCAGTGCTTTAATCCTGTATATCTTCCCTAGAGACAAAGTGAGGGCTCTTATCCAGTATATCTTCCCTAGAGTCATAGTGAGGGCTTTAATCCTATATATCTTCCCTGGAGACACAGTGAGTGAGGGCTTTAATCCTGTATGTCGTCCCTAGAGACATAATGAGGGCTTTAAACCCGTACATTTTTCCTCCAGACATAATGATTTCTTTAATCCTGTATATGTTTCCTAGAAACATAATGAGGACATTAATCTGTGTATCTTTCCTGGAGACATAGTTCATGATGTGAACCCTGTATATCTTATATATAGATATAATCAATGCTTTGATCATGCATATCTTGCCTAGAGACATAGTCAGAATTGTAATACTGTATATTTTTCTCAGTGATATAATGATGACCTTAATGCTGTATATCTTTCATAAATATAATTAGGAGTTTAACCATGTATATCTTTACTATAGATGTTTAAAGCTTATCAGATCTTATAATTTATTCAAGAATAATAGTAAAATTTCTTTATCTAACCTTGCATGCTACTCGATGAGGACAGAGTTTACCAAATCCCAGGGGAGGAGAAATCTTTCGTAACAAAGTTACCACATCAAGATGCTTGATTCTACCTCTGAAAAATACATACACATCATTAAAAGAAATAAAAATATCATAATTCCCTTGCTGTCTGTACTAATAAAAAAGGCACACTATTAGATTCTGTAATGTTATAACTATCACTGTGTTATAAATGTAAATCATCCCCTAAAGGCTTTAGGCTCCTGATGACCTTTCACGTGATCTGAAATGCATAATCAGTCAGGTTCCTTTTTACTGGCCAAAAAGAGCATTATACTTGTGTCTATGAAGGAGAGTAGAGGTGGTAAATGAGTGTATACCAAAGGATACTGTCCTTTGAGACAGAGCGGTTATGTGATGTTGTAGTTCCATAAAGTAGCACCAAAGAGCATATAGTTACAAACTGTGTTAATAGTTCTAAGACAGGGTGCAAGTTGTTTCACTAAAGAAAGGAGATCATGTACAAGTTTTAACTATACATTTCACCCATAGATATATCTTTTACACATGAAATAACAAAGGGTCTGGTATGGTCATTAGGGCATTTGATTTGAATGTGTTGATCATGGATTTGAATCCTTGTCACCTCACATGCTTGCTCTTTCAGCTATGGAACGTTACAACATGACAGCAAATCTAACTATACTTTGGCGAAGAAGCAAAGCAAAAGTTGGTGGTTAGTAATGTTGAGTCGCCATCTTTTCACTAGGAAAGAGTCACTAAGTTAGAGATAAGAGTACATATAACTTTGTACAAAATTTAGAAAAAAACACCAAAGAAATAACAGAGAAAAAAAGAAAACTATTCCTTGATTCTCTTTAGTTCTTAACACAATATTAGTGTCTGTATTGAAAAGAAAACTATTCCTTGATTCTCTTTAGTTCTTAGTGTCTGTATTACTGTTTGGGCCAACTTAACACAATATTAGTGTCTGTATTACTGTTTGGGCCAACTTAACACAATATTAGTCTGTATTACTGTTGGGATCAACTTTACACAATATTAGTGTCTGTATTACTGTTGGGGCCAACTTAACACAGTATTACTGTCTGTATTACTGTTGGGGTCAACTTAACACAATATTAGTGTCTGTATTACTATTTGGATTAACTTAACACAATATTAGTGTCTGTATTACTGTTGAGGTCAACTTAACACAATATTAGTGTCTGTATTACTGTTGGGGTCAACTTAACACAATATTAGTGTCTGTATTACTGTTGGGGTCAACTTAACACAATATTAGTGTCTGTATTACTGTTGGGGCCAACTTAACACAATATTAGTGTCTGTATTACTGTTGGGGCCAACTTAACACAATATTAGTGTCTGTATTACTGTTGGGGCCAACTTAACACAATATTAGTGTCTGTATTACTGTTGGGGTCAACTTAACACAATATTAGTTTCACTTCAATGACAAGAGAGTATAAAACTTCTGAATACGTAATGTGAATATTTTATATATTACAGATTGACTAATTATAAAATGAATTTATATTACATTCTATCTATAGACCTGAGTTCCATATTGTTATAAAATATTTATACTCTAGACAAATATTATACAAATGCATTAAAGTAAGATTGTAAATTGAAACTGAAAGCTGGAATTCTAAGTATCTGAATAAGTAAAAAATTTATATTTTGTTTAACTGTGTTGAATAATTGTATGTTATAAGTGAAGGTTTATATATACATACATATAAGTATCAGTTTACCTTACAATCTCGTACTAAAAAGGGCTTATTGTTCTTCTTAAGATAGAATTTCCAATCTCTATATATAAATATCATATAGATCACATTAACTAACTGTATTCACCTTTTTGTAACCCAAAGCCCTGTTTTCTTTTCCAAGTTACTATTCTCTGTAGTGCTCCAACTACATATAGTAACACTGATAACACAGGACACAAATAACTCACTACATGAAAAATACTCAAGTGATTTAGGGTATTTTGATGGCTGTGATTTCAGATATGTAGTCAAAATCTGTTCATCGCATCCAGATTATGAATTATTATAATATAACAATATTTTATCAGCATGCAATTTGAAATCATATGCAATCAACTCAGTAAAACAGATTTATGGTGTGAACGTGAGTTTACTTGGACAGTTTAATGGGTAAAGGTCATACATTGTTCATAACTTCCAACAATGACTGTATTGTATTTATGTAAAATTCCAAATACTTTGTTCATTTATGCTCTTTGTTCTCAATATCATTGTTATTAATTGCACCATTTTGTTCAGGTGCTTTTCCTGAAAATCACAGAACTCTCATAAGCTCAGTTTTCTAAAATGTTTCAGAAGCCCTGCGACTGCGTATAAAAGGGTTGAGTCAGATGCTTCTCTCTCACATAGTTGGCCAGTTCACCTTGCTATGTGCATCATCACAACAAAGTCCAATCTTCTTCCTTACATCAAATCCATGAGATCAACAAATTTTACCTTTGTTTATTAAAATCATTCATACTTTAGTTCTGTAAACAGTAATTATTTTAAATGTTTAGAAAATTATTTTAAATTCTGGCTGACTCCTATTCAAGTAAAGTTTGAAATTGCAAAAATCACCCAAACAGTTTCTGCTATACTTGGGAAAAACATATTACAGTTTCATGAAGGAAAAAAACACATTATGCACAAGGTAGCTCACTATCATTATTTTGGGTTTAAAATTGGTGACCAAGGAACACATTAGGCTCCATATGACACAGTGGTTGAATCAAAAGAAAACAAGCATTTGATTTGCAGTTTCCATTATATTGTGTGAGGCAAAAAAATCATCTAACTGTCTGTTTTCTTTGTCAGACTCATGTTTTTGGATATTCATGTAAAAACACACAATATCCAGATATTGTATCTGTAATGAAACCAGTTCCTCATGGGGATGATCTTCCAGGGCCACATCCATCAGGAAAGAAGACAATGAATTGTTTTCATCCTTCTCATCTAGCAACTCTATTCCTGTGGCAGCTTAACATAAACTGCCTCTTCTGATCACACAAGAAGAGCGAGTTGATCTGGTTCAAAGTAGCATAGGGAACTTCTTGGTTTTTGTTTACAGTAATGAAATTGATGAACTTAAGGTTAAAAAGAGAGTTTAAATTTATTAAAGTTGCAATCAAAGTTTAGCTTTTCACTGCAGCATACTTTGTGTTTCTTTAGAACTGTTGATGCTACTAAACATTTTCCTCAAGAATAGAGACTTTAAATCAACTTATCTAAAGTTAGTCTAAAAGCTGTACTTTTGCACCATGGAAACACTGAGCTATTGATTCCTGTTACTTATGATGATGACATGAAAAGTACTTATTAAAGCATGCAAGTTATACATTCTTAAATGTAATTTTGAATAAATAAATAAGGTTATTACAGAAAAACTTACTTTCATGATATATACAAATAATCTGAATAAATCCATCATAACTGAAAAACAGAGGTAATCAGTAATTTTCAGTTTGATTTTTACAATCAGAAACAGTTGGACTTCTCTAGTCACAGAGTTTTTTATCCCCTGGTATATTATGCCTTGTAACATGGTTTTCTAAATGAATCATCTGCTGCAGAACAAACCCAATGATTAAAGTAAACTTTCCATATTTTAAACTTGATTATGAGAAACCCAACTTTTAGAAGAAAAGATCCCTTATTGAAATGTTGTACATACATTTTCTTCCATCTCCAAACTTTTTTTCATATTTCCTATTATAAACACTAAGTGAAAAAAAGCAATTCTTACCAATTTTATCTTTTTGGTTATTTCATCTGACAAAATATAACAATTTCTGTGATTTTTGTTTCTGTGATTTGCATTCAAATTCTAGATATTTATCATATACATAGTATTTATATCCATACAGTGATTTATTGTTATAAACTTTTGTTCAACTAAATATCATTGTTATTATGCATTGTAACAGTTTTTCTAAAGGTTAAGTGAGCATTGTCTTGAGCATTATGAAAGTCTATAGTCTACAATAGATATGAGGATCTTTGAGCAAGTTATTTCACATTTAGTTTACACAAGTGTTAGTTTAATTACAATATAGTTCTGAAAAAGACAGATTTTCCATATTAACATAAGCATTGTGTTACTCTAGATTTATCTTCAGTATAGAGCTGGTACAGTAGTTCAAGTGATCAAGAACTGTGGAATATATCATTGACAATACATATTATGATGATCCTAATTTTACCATCTTCTAGTTCAAGTAATCCTGAACTGTAGAATATACAATTAATACCACACGTCATGCTGAACACATACCACAGTCTCATAAAATGTCCCTGACCTTATCTTACTACTTAGCTAGTTGAAAATTGTCTGAACAAGTATTGACTGGATAAAAATGTTTAAATGTAAAATTTACTTCACTATCACTTCACTGGAAAATCTATTTTGAAAGGGATATTATTTCTCGACCATAAAGTATATAAAACTGAGATGAACCATCTTAGAGATGGAGAGTTACATTTATCAGCTGAGAATGTATTTTTAGAATTTTAACAAATACAGGTAATAAACCTTTGAGATGAACTCAACTTGTAACCTATTAACTAGTTACCTGTAGGAAAACTTTAGAAATGAGTTAATATCTGTAATAAGCTTTACTGTTGGGTTATTGTTAATAAGTACAATTCTTACTTTGCATCGGGATCATATTCAGACCACAATCGTACAAACTCATCTAGGTGATGAGGGCCTAGGATTGACCAATCTCGAGTCAAATAGTCAAAATTATCCATGATAACAGCAACAAAGAGATTAATGACCTGTTGATGTAATGTTCACAAAGTGTTAGTTCAGTCCTGAAGTAAAGAAACCATCAAGTTAATTCATAGTCTCCTAGAACTTCTGATATTATATCACAGAATCTCTTAAAACAATAATTTGTTTGAGGTAAAAGACAAATTATTAGGTTTACATAAAACATTTGCATTACAGAAGACATTATTTAAATAAATTGAGTAATAATTATGATTACCATTGAAAATATACTTAAGAGTTTTTCAACTGTTTAAAATTACAATTTATGTCAAAAGGTTTAGTAGGGTTTCATCTACCAGATTTAGAAAGATATACTTCTTGTCTTAACAAAGCACTTTATACTAGACTTATAGAGAAAGTCTCTTCCTTGTCTCCATGTAGCACAGCTTATGTTATTTTCTACAGTCTGACACTATGTAGTAAACCTTGTGTTATTTTCTACAGTCTGACACTATGTAGTAAACCTTGTGTTATTTTCTAGTTTGACTCTAGTAAACCTCATATTATTTTCTACAGTCTGACTGTAGCAAACCTTGTATTAGTTTCTACAGTTTGGCTCCATCTAGTAAACCTTGTATTATTTTTTACAGTCTGACTTCATGTGGTAAACTCTGTGTTAGTCTCTACAGTCTGACTCTATGTAGCACAGCTCGTGTTATTTTCTACAGTAATAAACCTCACATTAGAGTGCAATTCCATTCAATAAACCAGATCTATAGTCTCGTGATATCTATTTATTAAATTATGTTTATTGAAATAAGAAGTGACCAATCTTAATTTTAATAACGTTTAAAGATTTTGGTTTTTATTTCAAATCAAATCATACAAAACTTACCAAAAAGGAACAGAGTATGTAGAAACTGATGAAATAAGGCAAAGCAAAGTTATTCCCACAGTTCCCAGGGGTTTCAGATCGAGGGTCACACATCACTGTCGGCTGATTGGAACATGCTAACATTACTTCTTGCCAGGCTTCACCTGTGGCACACCTGGAAACACAAATTAAACACTACATGTTTTTTGAAGACATTGGAAATCCTACTTTATACAATGTTATAGATATAATAACATATTACTACTGTACATAATTCAATCACTTGACACCAATATTGCTTCATGTAACTCAACCTGTTCAAGGTATTACTAATACATATAACTCAATCTCTTGAAGCTATTACGGCTAGATATCACTAATCCTGAAACTATTACTATTAGAAATCATTCAGTTTCTCATTTACTTAGAAACCATGAATGTCCAACCTGAAGAGTACTAGAAACCATAAATACTCAACCTGAAGAGTACTAGAAACCATGAATACTCAACCTGAAGAGTACTAAGACTGCCTGAGGAAATGTTTGGAAATTTGTGTTTCTGTGAATAGCAGTTGAATCATCAAGGGCAATCTTCCCAAAAACCTAAAAATAAACAAAGTTTTTTATTAGAGTCGACTTTACACTGCAAGAGAACTTCAGTAATGATAATAAACACAGAATCTTATAAACCTAAAATAAACAAAGTTTTTTATTAGAGTCGACTTTACACTGTAAAAGAACTTCAGTAATGATAATAAACACAGAATCTTATAAACCTAAAATAAACAAAGTTTTGTATTAGAGTCGACTTTACACTGCAAGAGAACTTCAGTAATGATAATAAACACAGAATCTTATAAACCTAAAAATAAACATAGTTTTTGTATTAGAGTCGACTTTACACTGCAAGAGAACTTCAGTAATGATAATAAACACAGAATCTTATAAACCTAAAATACACAAAGTTTTGTATCAGAGTCAACTTTACACTGCAAGAGAACTTCAGTAATGATAATAAACACAGAATCTTATAAACCTAAAATAAACAAAGTTTTTTATTAGAGTCAACTTTACACTGTAAGAGAACTTCAGTAATGATAATAAACACAGAATCTTATAAACCTAAAATAAACAAAGTTTTTTATTAGAGTCGACTTTACACTGCAAGAGAACTTCAGTAATGATAATAAACACAGAATCTTATAAACCTAACATAGTATTTTATAAACTTAAACATGCATAGAACCTCATATCTTTGTAATGTAGCAATAACATAGAACCTCACATTCTCACAATGTCGTAATAACAAGAATAGTACCTGATATTCTTAATAAACATAGAACTTATATATCTAAACAACATAAATTGTAAACCAACATAGAACCTCGCATCCTTGTAATGTTGTGATAATATACACAGAACATTATATCCTAAAAAAACAGAGAACCTCATATCCTCATTATGTTGTGATCACAAACATGGAACCTTATATCATGAAAAGGACATACAATCTAACATCGTAAATAAATATATAACCTTATACTTTAAACAAACTAAACTTTCATTCAACTCTTCATTTAAAAATGGAAGAACAACACATACAAATCTAATTTAGCCACACATATTAATGGTATCAAATCCTCACACATTCACAAATACTGACTTTAATGTTTAAAACCAAATGTGAAATGACAAAATAAGTAAAATAGTTTTATTATACTACCCATAAATAAATCTACTTTATTGAGAAAAATGCATAAAGAAATACAGGTCGAACACATGGTAGATTAAGTGAGCTTTTCACAAAAAGAATACTTTACAAAATCTTACCTGCATTCCAATCACAGCATAGATGAAGAACAACATAACAATAAGCAGGGCAACGTAAGGAAGAGCCTGGTTATTAAAAAACAAAGTCACTGACATATATGGTTGATATGGAAGTCTGATGTAATATCAGTGATATTCATATCATTAGCACTAACCTATAAGAAACATGAAACCCACTCACGCCATAAAACTAACATTTACAGATAAATTTATATCTTTACACCAATAAAAGTAATCAACATCTGTAAGGTACCTACAATAATAGTCTAATCTTTATCTTATAACAGCAATGTTTGCTAATATTTGCATATCTTTTAAGAACTTAAAACATTATCTTACAACAATAATGTTCGATAATAATCATGAAACAATACAAAAATTAAAATGTTATCCTTAAATAAATATGTTCAGGATAGTCATGTGTCACTACCAAACACAAAATCTTATGTTCAGGATAGTCATGTATCACTACCAAACACAAAATCTTATGTTCAGGATAGTCATGTATCACTACCAAACACAAAATCTTATGTTCAGGATAGTCATGTGTCACTACCAAACACAAAATCTTATGTTCAGGATAGTCATGTGTCACTACCAAACACAAAATCTTATGTTCAGGATAGTCATGTATCACTACCAAATACAAAATCTTACGTTCAGGATAGTCATGTATCACTACCAAACACAAAATCTTATGTTCAGGATAGTCATGTATCACCACCAAACACAAAATCTTATCTTGCAACAACAACATATGCTAACTGTTGTCGATAGCTATATATATATCTATGCAACAAATCCAAAACCATCAAAATGCCTCTTTAATTACAGCTGACAGGAGTAAAATAACATGAGTAATTTAATACTTTTATATATCCAAACATACTTTATGGTAACAGTTAATATTTCAGAAATAAAATTCTTCACATTCACAACTATAATTTCAAACTCTCCATATTCTTACACTTCTTTATAAAAAGGAATTATGAAATCACTCTTCTAGAATACGTAAAATACTCATTCAAATTAACAGCATGGCTGTTTTGTTATAAGAATCTGCTGAGAAGGTTTACACAGTTTTATTAAACATGTCATATATAAGATATAGGGTTCTTACCTTTCTCTGAATTAGTATTTTGTATGGCATATAGATATACCATACTTCAATGTTAAAACCTGCATAAATAGATTGTAGTACCACATCATATGACATCTGAACAGAATGTAGCATCACATCAAGACACACATAACTAAATTTAGTAGAATGTAAATAAACACCAAGCAGACTACAGGTCAAGACTCATCACAGCAGATTGTAGTGTCTTGCCAAAACAAAAAAAAAAAAAATTTTAGTAAATGATCATGTAAATTGTAGTATCATGTCAAATGCCATCTGAAAAGGTTGTAGTATCATGTCGAATGTCACCTAGACAGATTATAGTATTGTGTCAAATGCCACATGAACAGATTGTAGTATTGTGTCGAATGTTACCTGAGACAAATATAGTATCATATCAAATGCCACCTGAATAGGTTGAAGTACTGTGTAGGCCTAGAGTAGGGTAAACACTCACCTGGATAGACTTGAGGAACACCCAGAGCAGTGTAATAACTCATCTGGATACACCTGATGAAGGTCCAGAGCATTGTATAAACTTGACTGGATACACCTGAAGAAGGTCCAGAGCAGTGTAAGAACTCACCTGGATAGGCTTCATGTTAGTCCAGAGCAGTGTAAAAAGTCACCTGAAGAGCTTTCAGAAACATCCAGAGCAGTGTAAGAACTCATCTGGATAAAAATGAGGAAGGTCCAGAGCACTGTAAGAACTCACCTGGATAGACTTGATGAAGGTCCAGAGTAGTGTTAAGTTTACCTCAACAGACTTAGTGAAATTCCAGAATAGTGTAAAAACTCACCTGGATAGACTTGATGAAGGTCCAGAGTAGTGTTAAGTTTACCTCAACAGACTTAGTGAAATTCCAGAGTAGTGTAAAAACTCACCTGGATAGACTTGATGAAGGTCCAGAGTAGTGTCAAGCTTACCTCAACAGACTTAGTGAAATTCCAGAGTAGTGTAAAAACTCACCTGGATAGATCTGATGAAAGTCCAGAGTAGTGTTAAGCTTACCTCAAAAGATTTAGTGAAATTCCAGAGTAGTGTAAAAACTCACCTGGATAGATTTGATGAAGGTCCAGAGTAGTGTTAAGTTTACCTCAACAGACTTAGTGAAATTCCAGAGTAGTGTAAAAACTCACCTGGATAGATCTGATGAAAGTCCAGAGTAGTGTTAAGCTTACCTCAACAGATTTAGTGAAATTCCAGAGTAGTGTAAAAACACACCTGAATAGATCTGATGAAGGTCAGAGTAGTGTAAAAACTCACCTGGATAGATTTGATGAAGGTCCAGAGTAGTGTTAAGTTTACCTCAACAGACTTAGTGAAATTCCAGAATAGTGTAAAAACTCACCTGGATAGATTTGATGAAGGTCCAGAGTAGTGTTAAGTTTACCTCAACAGACTTAGTGAAATTCCAGAGTAGTGTAAAAACTCACCTGAATAGATCTGATGAAGGTCAGAGATATCACCTGGATAGATTTGAGGAAGGTCCAGAGTAGTGTAAAAACTCACCTGGATAGATTTGATGAAGGTCCAGAGTAGTGTAAAAACTCACCTGGATAGATTTGATGAAGGTCCAGAGTAGTGTAAAAACTCACCTGGATAGATTTGATGAAGGTCCAGAGTAGTGTTTTAATTCCTTCTCCTCTACTCAGTAGTTTTACAAGTCGCATCACTCGGAATAAACGGAAAAAGTTGATACTAATAATAGTTGTACCAGGCTGTAATATAATTATATTCTATTATTAATTACTTATGTGCATTATTAAAATGTATACAGATTTAGTATGATTGGTAGAAGTTATTTATTAACAATACAAACAATATTAAATGTAAAATTTATAGCTTATTTAATTTAGTTGAATCTATTAAATGTTTTTGAAAATAATTTGTCTTTAAATTCACCAAAGCAAACAATACAAAAACCAAACGTTAAAGTTATGAATTCTTAATATAAATTACCTTACACAAGTCAGCTCCTTGTTTTGAGTAGTTTTAATAAATATGTCATTTTATCTAGACACTCTCAAGATCTGTATTGTTGTTGATTATGAAGGAAATTTTACTTAACATGATGGAAGAGGCTTTATAACATCTGAAACTTGCTTTAAGTGTAGGAAAAGGTTTATCCACAGTGAGTTAGGTTATGATATGTCATCAAAATTAATCAGTTTCATGGTTAGTTAAATGAATTATCAGTGATAAGTCAGTTTATCTGTTATTATTAACTAGTTAATTGAATTAATTCTGTGATGTAGACACTGAGTATTTCTTAAAGAAAGAAATGGAGACTAACCAGTAATGGAATTTTTGTTAGAAGTAGTTTATTTGTGTAGTTAGGCCTATTGATCAACTTTGATTATGCTAAATGTGGAACTTCAAGTTGAAGAAAATAATATAAAATGTTTGGTATTTTTTATTAAACAGTATCAAAACACATGTCAAACAACAGTATCCATGTTAAGTTACAAACGTTTTCTGAGTAAGAAAAACAAGGTGAAAGAATAACACTGCTCTAATATAAAATGTGATCACAGAATTTGTTTTCTCTTTTAATATTTGTTGTGTCTCCTCTGGCTTTAGTAAATGTTTTACATCACAAGGGACTGAATGTAAGTAACTGTGAGTTCATGACATAGTTTGTTTGATCCTGTCTGTTTGACATCACAAGAGGCTGAATGTAAGTAATTGTGAGTTCATGACATAGTTTGTTTGATCCTGTCTGTTTGACATCACAAGGGGCTGAATGTAAGTAATTGTAAGTTCATGACATAGTTTGTTTGATCCTGTCCCTTTGATGATAGTCCTTCACCTGAATCAATGAAATAAAACCTATGATGTCTTTTCAGTATGTGTATAGTGAAGTTTCCATTGAATGTATGAATATAAATAAGCTTTTTAACCCTGTCACATGGATAAGTCATTCCAAAATGTGCACTTTTCAGCTCCAATGATGTAATCCCTAACTGTTGGCTTTAAACAGGACTCAAGTATCTTGATGCACTTGTTGGCTTTGATAGGGTCTTTAACAAAATGTAGGCATTGCACTGCCTGGCTGGAGATGCTTTACCACATCACTTGGTTCCGTAGATGCTTCACAGTTGAAAGATGCTAGATAAAACTTCGTATCAACATCATCACACAAAGTACTTCCATTCACACCCATGTAAACTGAACTTTGATTCATCTTAGCAGGTCACATTGTTTCTCTCTAGCCTCATGTTTCTCATCTTATTGGTGAGGAAGAATTTTAGCTTGGTCACCTTGCTTTGGGATTACATGAACACAGAGAAGATTAAACAGTGCACACAGTGGCCCTGAAGTTTCCTGGTTATGAACAACAATCAAAGATTCTGCAGGATCTTGTGTTTCAAAACACAATAATATTGTAGAATTCTTCTTTGTACCTCTTCTCTTCTAGTGCTCTACAAAACTAAACTAATTTTTCTATATATCTGAACCTACTGAAATCTTCTAGCAAGCTGCTTTGTACAAAATCCTCCTTTGATCAAAGAATCAATGACTATTTTTTATTTTTTCCACTGGAGTTAACTTCCAACTCTTAGCCATGGTAGCATCATACACTCATTATAGTAAGTAAGCTTCTGAATTGCTTCTCAGTAAGAATCTCTATTCATAGCCAAAAAATGGCTCATGCAAAACCCAGAGAGCTTGGTGCAACAATGAAACAGCACTGCACTATGCACAACACATATGTGCACCTACAATAATTATAGCCTCAAGACAAACGTTGATTCAGAAGTGTTTAAAAATTGATTGATGCAGTAAATATTTAAACTACTGTAACACTTACAAAAGAACTGAGAACAAAAGACAAGTTGATGGAATAGAAGATAAAAATGTATCTCAGGGCAGCTGGTATGTGTATTAACACTTTCATTGATAAAGCAGAGAACAACATTTCAACCTTCTTAGATCATCTTCAGGTTAATGGTTATCCTAAGATACATTTTTACTTCATGTAGGTTTCTCATCATCATGAAGAGAAGATAGTGGAATCTATATGGAAAGTAATGAATTGTTAGAAAAACAGAGTTGAAGAATTATTAATATTTACCAATTCAATGATACAAATATCAATCTTAACTGCAAGTGTAATAACCAAGTCATTCACACCTCCTCCATCTACATTCACTCAAATCTTTCAACTTAAAATACCACTGACTATGTGATATGGGAAATATAACGTCTATAATGACAACTGTTGTGACATCTGTAATTATGTCTACACACACTATTATCTCAAGTGACAGAATTCAGCAGTCCAGTTGAACAGCATCACCCAACTCACAGCCTATAATACTACACGGTGTTTGGAAAGTCACTGTGCAGTTTTGTAATCAATATTTGATTCAGTCTATTTCAAGCCAGCAACTGATAGCGGTGTTTAGAAACAAAATAAGAAGGATCCAAGTCTGTATTGATGCCAACAGGGGTCACTTTCAACATTGTTTATAATTGTTATTCATATTTACCTCCTGTATTGTATATTGAAACATGTCTGTTAATAAATATATAAGTGCACAGTGACTTTCCGAACATCCTGTACAATGGAAAGACATATCTGGCACAGTTTGGAATAAACTTTAAAGTGAATAGACATAGTGGTTAACAGCAAGCCAATCATCTTGCTACACGTTTGAAAGTATCAGCTTCTTTCCCATATTTGACAAGGTAGCCACAAATGAACCATAATTTTTATAACTCTATATTGGAAGATTATTTACTGCTGTTAAAGCTAATTATTTTGAATTGAAAGCAAAACAAATTGTTTACTGTTTGCTATTCCATAAATGTACTTTGAAAATTATTCAGTTGTTTTCTTGGTTTGTTTTGAATTAAGCACAAAACTATGCAATGGTCTACCTGTGCTCTGCCCATCACAAGTATCAACACCCAGTTTCTAGCGATGTGAGTCCGTAGACATATCACTATGCCACTGGAGGACTTTTTTGCTTGGTACTCTACTGTAAGGTATTTTGCATTTTTATTAGGCAATACTGTTAACCAATTCTGTCATACCTGATAACTTAGCACAGTCGAAATATTATAAGTGTCACAGATGGCATAACAGATCAGAAAAATCCTCATATTCTATATGACATACTTAATGGCATTCTAGTTAGCAGACGTCAAGAGCTGATTTGACCCCAAGCATTTCAGATTATAGATATTATATCCTGGCATGAACGTCCTTTGATACATCTCTAACTGTTTGTTCAATCTTTGTGTTATAATATTTTTTTCTATTTAATTGTTCACCTTTTGTTGCCACTTCTAATTTTGTTGAGTTAATTCACTGACTATTTCTAATGGATAGTTATTGTGAGGTCTCTATTACAGGTATAGAATGTATTGGTCTAGAATGATTATTTTTTTAAGTTTGTTTCTTAACAGTCTTGTGTTAATTTTAAGGTCAAGCTACAAATGTAATGATTTTAGTTTTGCATTTTTTGCATGAAATTTCATGTGAAAAACTGTTATCATTTGACATGAAATACTAACATAAAACGTTTATACATGGGTTTATATTTCTTTTAGTTATTAAATTACCACTAAAATTTATATTTAGTCCATAAAATCAGTTCTTTAATTTTACACACTATTTATTTTTACTTTATTTCTTACCAAAGTTTATAAAAAGAATAAAGAAAGTAAACTCTTTACATTAGCTTCAGAGTACACAATATCGATGTAGCTGCCAAGCACAATGACGAAATCAAACACATTCCAGGCATCACCAAAGTAGTTCTAAAAAAGGTAGAAACCAAGAGAATAAGCAAATACTTTTGCAACTTCTAATCATAGTTTATATTATAACATCATGGAATATTAAAGAAATTATGTAAGAATTTTTTTTTTTACCTTACATATTTCGTTTAGAATCTTGTTAACCAAAAACAACAACACATGCTTATTTATTTATTTAACTTACAATCCTGGTAAATATATCTACTAACTACAAAAGAAAACTGTTAATATGCACTTTTTATTAAAAACAAGAATATCAAAGGACATGCTCACAGGTATCGTTTGTGTGTGTAGGGTTTTGTATTAATTAATAATAAAAAACTTTAGTTATATATCTATACATGTTATGTTTGTGTATACATTTATAATATCAAATCTTAGTTATGTATGTATACATGTTATGTTTGTGTATAAATTTATAATATCAAATCTTAGTTATGTATGTATACATGTTATGTTTGTGTATAAATGTATAACACCAAATCTTAGTTATGTATGTATACATGTTATGTTTGTGTATAAATGTATAACACCAAATCTTAGTTATGTATGTATACATGTTATGTTTGTGTATAAATTTATAACACCAAATCTTAATTGTATTAATAAAATACACTTGATTCTTCCATTTTCTTTTATATACTCAAAAATTACAAGATTTATAGTGAAGAAGAAATGAAGCATGACCTCTTCAAGATATAAATTAAGTTCTCTAGATAGCACAGCCAAATGTGGTTCATAGGCTTGAGATGTCATTTTTATGGTAAATCTTCTCCGCTAAGGAGAAACTGAGGTAGAATGAAACATGTTCAGAAGGTCAGTCAGACATGAAGTGTATAGAAGTAGATTTTGAGGTAGCCCAATCTTGAATCGGGCATTAGATTTCGTATCCCTGACTCCAAAAGGACATGGGAGATCATGTTTTAAACTGTTTGTACCCACACCTGCAAGCTAGTGAAACCATTCATGGCACACATTCTCAAGTACCACAGGTATATATCTAAAAAAGCTTTTTTCTGGTACAAATCCTTACTGTGGTAATGAAGGAACTTCACTGGTAAATTGAGTCTTCTGTGAATATAAGAGGGAGGCTTTGAACCCTGCAGCTGAGCTCAAGAACTTCATACTACACATATATACCTTCCATGCTTGGGAATTTGTTCTAAAACTCCTTTTGTATTTTTAGAGTTAAAGTAACGAAACTTACAAGGTGGACTCAAAGTTGTCATTATCTATATCACTCTAACAAAGGGGTTATAATTCGTTTGAAAAATAACACAGGCAAGATGAAGGTCCAGTAGTACTTTTAGAGGTTGCTGAGCTTAAACCTGGCGTCAAACTGTGTGTTCCTAATGCCCCTTGAAATTCTGGATAAGCCATTTTAGACATTGTGTTCAAACACCCATTTACAACGTAGCAGTAGCAATTGTAGTACATGTGCTAAGCGTTATTGGTAAGACAGTTAACCAGTTTCTCTTAGGTACAGACTAATCTAGAGATAATTACAGATATAAATATAATTCTGGTATATTAGTACCTCTGTTAATTATGGGGTTAGGGGCTTTAACCCTCAAAGTCAATTTTGGGTATTTCATACTTGTGAATACAATAGTTGGATTTTAATAATCTAAATCTTAGTTATGTAACTCACCTTGAATCCAAATGCCATGACCTTCAAAAGAAACTCAAGGGCAAATACTGCTGTGAAAATCTGGTTCAAGACATCCAAGGCAACAGTATAGTTTTGAGGTTGGTTGTGATACTGTGGAAGAAAAACAAATTTAGTTATCAAAGATCTAAAGACATGAAAACAGAGACGATCTGACAGCAATTGCATATAGGAGACAAATATAAAAGTTATATGTACCTTCTTGGAAAACAATCCCAATAAAATACATTTCTATAAATTACTGTGTATTCTATAGGTGTTGATAATAATATACTAAAACCTACATTATAGTCAGGGACAGCACAGTCACTATAATATCCCAATGCCCAGATTCATAGTTAGAAACAGCACATACACTATAATGTACCAACACCTAGATATATAGTTAGGGACACTATGTTCATTATAATGTACCAACATCTACATCCAGAGTAAGGGAGAGTATGTTCACTGTAATGTACTAACACCTACATTCATAGTTAAGGACAGAGTGTTCACTATAATTTACCAACATCTACATTCATAGTTAAGGACAGCATGTTCAGTATAATGTACTAACATTTACATTCATAGTTAAGGACAGCATGTTCAGTATAATGTATGAACATCTACATTCATAGTTAGGAACAGCACATTCACTATGATGTACCAACATATACGTACATAGTTAGGGACAGTATGTTCACTGTAATGCATCAACACCCAAATTCATAGTTATGGGCATTATGTTCAACATGATGTACCAACACCTATATTCATATTTAGGGATATTGTGTTCACTGTAACATACAACACCTACCTTCATGGCTAGGGACAGTGTGTTCACCATAATGCAGATAAAGATGGCATATTCAAAGTACTGAGAAGTGACAAACCACCAAATTCTGTATTGGACACGATGCTTGGGTATAAAACGCCTTACTGGTCTAGCTTTCAAAGCAAATTCTATACAGTTCCGCTGTAAACAAGAAATAAATTAATTTCCTACCAGTTTCTACCAATAAGTAAGTAAGTATCTTTAGGCTATACACAGAACATGTGGAATAGATCACAACTTGTTGTTACTAAACATCAAGCTCAGTGATACAACATTTCAGATTTTCAATTCTTCTTATATCTTAGAAAGTTATCCCTAGTGTTATACTGTGTTAAGACATTTTTGTAATTGATAACACCTGAATGCTGTTGAGTTGTCAATAGTGCCAGCACCCCATTATCATGTTTTATGATGTTCAGTGTTATAATGCATAAAAGAATGTGAATAACAACAGCTGAACACTAATGATTGTTTATTTTGAATTTTCATGGAAAGCTACACAAAGGCTATTTGTACTAGCTTTCATAATTTAGCACTGCAAGACTAGAGAAAAGGCAGCAAGTCAGCACCAGTGACCAACAACTCTTGGGCTACTCATTAAACAATGAATAGTGGGATTTATCATCACTTTATAATACCCCCACAGCTGAAAGAGTGTGGATATTTGTTGTGATGAGGAGTTTAATCTGCAATCCTAATATTACGAGTGGAACATCCTCACCACTTTGCCAAATACTAGCAAAGAAAGAGAAAAGTCGAGTTTTAGAAAAGATCAGTTGATCACTAATGAAGAAAATGCAGAGTCCTATGTTAACCAAGAAAAGTAACTACCATCTAATCTCTAGTGAGACATTATTTAATGCATTACCTGGTTTTTATCCAACTCACAGTTCTTATATTCCTGTTCTCCTTCATTCTGAAATGTCACAATAACAAAGCCCACAAAGATGTTCACCATGAAGAAAGCTATAATGATTATATATACAATAAAGAAAACAGCTACCATGGGTCGAAAATCATGAATTGGTCCTCCATCTTCTGTATTTGAGTCAATAGCCACGTACAATAACCTGTGAACAAAAAATAAATACAAGGGTCAGGAAACATTTCTAAAAGACAACTAATGATTATTTTCTCTCTTTCTTGATATGCAAATATGTGATGTAAAAGGACTATAATCATAGACAAATACAGAGTGTAGAAGGACTCTATTGATATACAGATATATGGTGTAGATGGATTCTAAGAATATACAGACATAATGTAGAAGGACTATATATAAAGAATATACATCAAAATACAGTCCTTCTGCATTATATGTCTAGATATCAAGAAAAAGTCCTTCTACATTATGTGTCTAGATATCAATATACAGTCCTTCTACATTATATGTCTAGATATCAATATGCAGTCCTTCTACATTATATGTCTAGATATCCAGTCCTTCTGCATTATATGTCTAGATATCAATATACATTATATGTCTAGATATCAATATACAGTACTACATTATATGTCTAGATATCAATATGCAGTCCTTCTACATTATATGTCTAGATATCAATATACAGTCCTTCTACATTATATGTCTAGATATCAATATACAGTCCTTCTACATTATATGTCTAGTACATTATATGTCTTCATATCAAAATACAGTCCTTCTACATTATATGTCTAGATATCAATATACAGTCCTTCTACATTATATGTCTAGATATCAATATACAGTCCTTCTACATTATATGTCTAGATATCAATATGCAGTCCTTCTACATTATATGTCTAGATATCAATATGCAGTCCTTCTGCATTATATGTCTAGATATCAATATACAGTCCTTCTACATTATATGTCTAGATATCAATATACAGTACTACATTATATGTCTAGATATCAATATGCAGTCCTTCTACATTATATGTCTAGATATCAATATACAGTCCTTCTACATTATATGTCTAGATATCAATATACAGTCCTTCTACATTATATGTCTAGATATCAATATACAGTCCTACATTATATGTCTTCATATCAAAATACAGTCCTTCTACATTATATGTCTAGATATCAATATACAGTCCTTCTACATTATATGTCTAGATATCAATATACAGTCCTACATTATATGTCTTCATATCAAAATACAGTCCTTATACATTATATGTCTAGATATCAAGAAAACGTCCTTCTACATTATGTGTCTAGATATCAATATACAGTCCTACATTATATGTCTACATATCAATATGCAGTCCTTCTACATTATATGTCTAGATATAAATATACAGGCCTACATTATATGTCTACATATCAATATGCAGTCCTTCTATCAGGTCATCCTTTAAGTAATGTTCGATTTTCGATTCAGAAAAAGAGAAAGGATTTCAAACGTTTTTAACGTTATTTAATCAATAATGTATGTTTCATTATTATTAATTACTTCCTATCAACGATTCACAAGCTTCTGAATGTCACATTTATATAAAATTCTTCGAGTTTGTAGGAAAATAATGTAGAGAAGGTAGTTTTGACATCTTCATGTGTTCCAAGTTCTTTTCCATCAAGATAGTTCTGCAAACTTCAATACAGATGATAATCAGATGGGCAAGGTCTGCAGAATAAGGAAGATGTGGAAGTTTTTCCCAGTCTAGTTCTTCAATCTTCACAGATGTAATTCTTGCTATATGGAGCCGTGCATTATTCTGATGTAACACAACACCTTTACAATTGATCAAAGCAGGGGTCTTTTCCTTCAGTGCAACATTCAAGCACTCTAACTGTTCACAATAGAAGTCTGATGTAATCATTACATTGAGTGACAGCAACTCAAAGTGGATCACACCAACAATATCCCACCAAATGTTTAACAGGGCCTTCCCAGGGTGGTGGTCCATTTTGAATTGTGTTTTAGCCAGTTTACCTGCACTGAGCTATTATCTGCAGCACTTATTTTTATAATGTATCCATTTTTCATCTTCAGTCACTAGCCTGTCCAAAAAAGGTGAGTTAATTCATGAAAGTGCAGAGAAGTACAAATGTCCACTCTTTCTCTAAGGTTGGCTTCTGTCTAATCACCCATTTTCCAATTTTGACACCTTTCCAAGCTGTTGCAGATCACAGTGAACTGTTGAATGGGTTGAATTAAGCTTCTGTGCTGGTTCTTCAACTGTTACAGCACAATCTTCATCAAGTGTAACCAGCAGCAAGTCATCATTAAACTCAACAGGATGACCTGAATGTGGCGCATCACTTAAGCTGTAGTCACCTGATCTGAACTTCTGAAACCACCTACGACATTTTCTTTCATTGAGAGAGACTGCACCATAAACACCTTGAATGTTTCGAGTAGTTTCTGCTGCACTATTGCCTTTTTTAAATTCGTAAAGCATTATATACCTAAAGTGCTCCCCAGACACATCCATCTCCATTGATTGAATGATTGATTTAGTGTTTTATGGCACAAAGCAGCTAGGCTATCTGCGCCAAACATCCGGTAAAAAGGTAAAAATAAATTAAATGTAGTAAAATACAGAAAAAGAAATGAAGGTAAAACAAAACATCATTGAAAAACAGAAAAAGCAGAAAACCAATGTTGACACCTAGTCTACAATGTTAAGAGAGAAAGCAGAGTAAGAGAAGTTGTAAAGGACTTTCTGTAGCATAATTGTATGTATCATAACCCACCAGGAAGACAAAGAAGTAAGTACAAGAACCACAGTCAGTCACCTGCATTTGGCCTTTCCAGTCCTGGTTCCGGGTTATGTGTCATAGCAGCCATTATCAAAAGGTAAAATAATAGAAGTTTTAAATGACATATAGCAAAATCGTAATAACGAGTAGCCAAATGTCCAGTAAAAAAGTAAAAGTAAAGTAAATGTAGTAAAATTTGTAAAAGTAAACGAAGGTAAAAACAAAACAGCAATTAAAAACAGAAAATTGCATAAAACTGATGTTGACATCCAGTCTATAAAGTTGTAAAGAACTTCTGTAGCAGAATGGTAATGATCATAACCCGCCAGGAAGACTAACAGGCAAGTACCAGAACCACCGTCAGTCACCTGAAGTTGGTCTTTCCAGTCCTGGTTCCGGGTTATGTGTCATTATGGCCAGTACCAAAGGGTAAAGTAATAAAAGTTTAAAAGATATGCAGCAAAACTGGAATAACAACTCGCCAGGACGACTAAAGGGTAGTTCAAACAGCAGCGTTAGTCACCTGAAGTTGGCCTTTCCAGTCCTGGTGTCGAGTTAGTTAATGTTCTGGCCATTTTACAATGTCAAATTGAACTAGAGAGATTGAGACTCTGAAAAGGGAACCACAATTAAAAAGGTATAATGAATCAATATCCAACACTTAAATGAGATTAAAAAGATTAATGGCCATTAAAAAACTAAAAACTTTATCAAGGTGGACAGTGTCACCATCACCAATAACACTGTCCAATGTTACAGACAAACCTTGAGACAGAACATGTTTAAAATATTGCCATCGTTGAGAGTCGTAATGATGGCAAGAAAGTAAAATGTGGCTTAAAGTGATTTGAGTGTTACACAAACTACACACTGGTGCATCCGTTTCAGATAAAAGAAAATGATGAGTTAAAAAACTGTGACCAATGCGTAGTCTAGTTAGAACAACTTCCTCCTTCCAAACCTTACGGAAGCTAGACGGCGAAAGCCCAATACAGGGTTTTATTTGAAAAAGCTTGTTGTCGCATTGCTCACTCCAAGTGGACTGCCAGCTGGCACAGAGCTGAGCTTTGAATACAGGACCATAGTCCATGTACGGAATAGGCAGAGTGGTGGTAGTGCCGGAGCAGATAGATTTAGCTGCTGTGTCTGCAAGCTCGTTTCTGCAAATACCAACATGGCCTGGTATCCAGAAAAACTGGATAGAAGTAGCAGTTAATGAGAAATGGGCCAGTTGATTTTGAATATCAGAGAGAACAGGGTGTGAGCCAACGTGTAGCGATTCCATGGCCAGTATAAATAGTGCAGTTGGAGTACTGCTCAGCTTCAATATGATCCAGGGCAAGAGATATGGCATATAGTTCAGCAGTGAACACAGAAGCTGTAGAGGGGATTCTGTGCGCAACCACCGAAATGAAGCAAACCATAGCAGAGTCCACTGAATTACCTGATTTGGAACCATCTGTATAAATGGGAATGGAATGATTGTTTGACAGATGTTCATTAAATAAATGATGGTACTTCCAATCTGGAGTATCTGCTTTTTTCAGATGACTGAAAGAAAGGTCACATTTGGGGGCTGTAATAAGCCATGGTGGGATGGGCTGACCTGTGGAATCTGCAATGTTATCCAAGGACAGACCCAAGTCATCCAATTACACCTGGATTCGTAAGCTAAACGGAGCAATGGCAGATATTCTGTTCTGAAAAAGTACAGCCCACTGAGGAAGGAAAACACATCCCCAGGTGGGATGCTTTGGTAAGGAACAAAGTTTCAAAGAATATATTAAAGATAGTTGCAAACGGTAAAGGTGCAGAGAAGGTTCATGAGATTCAACGTATAAGCTTTGAACTGGAGAGGTGCAGAAATCCCCAGTGCAGAGTCAAAGTCCTTGGTGATGAATGGGGTCTAGCATCTTTAAGGCCGAGGGTCTGGCAGAGCCATAGACCATTGATCCATAGTCGAGTTTTGAACAAATAAGAGCATCATATATCTTTAACATAGAACATTGATCTGCTCCCAAACTGGTAGTAGAGAGAACATGGAAGATGTTCAGTGCTCTTGTGCATTTGACCCGTAGCTGCTTTAAGTGTGGTATAAAGGTCAGCTTACGGTCAAAGATAAGCCCCAAGAACTTGGTCTCAGGGACCACTGGCAGCGAAACTTCACCGATATGAAGTTCAGGATCAGGGTGAATACCCCGTTGGTGGCAAAAGTGCATGCAAATGGTTTTAGAGAGAGACAAATTAAAGCCGTTCGCCATAGTCCACTTCAGTACACGATTGAGGGCAGTCTGTAGCAGCTGCTCTATATACCTCATGTTTGACAACTGACATGATATGTAAAAGTCGTCGACATAGAGCCCATTTGCAACAGTGAAAGGGAGATGTTCGGTGAGGGCACTAATCTTTATACTGAAAAGTGTGACACTCAAAACACAGCAATAAGGGACTCCAAGTTCTTGTAGAAAAGAACGGAAAAGTGTCGAACCCACACGAACTTGGAATCTCCTGCCCATTAAATATTGTTTAATAAAAATGGGCAAATGGCCACGTACCTCATATATATATGGAGGTATCGTGAAATGTCATACCTCCATGTTGTGTCATAAGCCTTCTCAATGTCAAAGAATATTGATACAAGATGTTGGCGTTTGAGAAAGGCTTCTCTGATTGATGTTACAAGTCGAATTAGGTGGTCTGTGGTGGAGTGCTGTCGTCAGAACCCATAATGGGTGGGCGAGAGGAGGTTGTGTGATTCGAGGAACCAAACAAGACGAGCATTAACCATCCTTTCTAAGGTCTTACAGAGACAGCTCGTCAAAGCAATTGGATGGTAGTTTGAAGGAATCTTGGGATCTTTCCCTGGCTTAGAGAAAGGTAAAATAATAGCCTGGCTCCAGGCATCAGGAAAAACATTCTCCTGCCAGATCCGGTTAAAAACAATTAGAAGGACATCAAGAGAAGCAGGAGATAGATGGTGCAGCATGTCATAGTGTACATCATCAGATCCAACAGATGTACTGCCAGACCAATGAAGGACCATTTTCAGTTCTACCAGTGTAAAGGGACAATTATAGTCAAAGAGACAGTCAGTTCGAAAGGAAAGAGGTGAATGCTCTGCCCGACTCTTGATGGCCAAGAAGGTGGAGGAACAAGCAAAAGTGCTAGATACCCGGCAAAATCTTTCACCTGGAGTATCAGCGATGTTCCGGACATCAGCCACCTCCTGACCATCAGAGAGTAAGATCGAGAGGGGGACAGAATTGTAGTGCCCACTGATCTTTCGAATCCTGTCCCATATAACCTTGGAACTGGTGGTAGAAGATATGCTAGTTGTGAACTTAATCCAAGATTCCTTCTGGCTTTGACGTCTTACCCACCTAGCATGTGCAAGGGCCCATTGGAAAGCGACGTGGTTCAAAAGTGTGGGATATCTACGAAAAGTATCCCAGGCCCGTTTTTGTGCCTTCCGTGCTAAGTGGCAAGCAGGATTCCACCACGGACGAGGATATCGTGGAAAACGTGTTGAGGTTTTAGGAATACACTGAGCAGCTGCTTGTATAATACAGTCAGTTACCGCTGCCACACAGTCGTTTATTGATGGCTGATTCACGATGGCAGGATCAAGTTCTGAGAGAGCAGTGAAAGTGAACCAGTGTGCCTGATCCACTTCCACCGGGGCACGCGGGTAGGGTGGCAACGACCACGGCCAGTCTCTCTCAAAATTATAGGAAAATGATCACTGCCTAGTGGATAATTGTCAACACTCCATGAAAAATGGGGGAATAATGAAGGGGAGCAAACTGAGAGATCAATAGCAGTAAAGGACTGACTAGGTGCATGAAAATAAGTGGAAGAACCAGTATTGAAAAGAGAAAGATTGTGATCAGAGAGCATATGCTCTACAGAGCAACCCCTCCCATCAATAACAGCACTTCCCCAGAGGGGATGATGTCTATTAAAGTCCCCCAGGAGTAGAAAGGGAGACAGCAACTGTTCAACGAGAGCATCAAGGTCTGATTGATCATATGTCTCTCCAGGGAACAGGTAGAGAGAACAAACAGTGATGGTATGACCCAAGGAAACACGGATGGCTACAGCCTCCAAGGGTGTGTTGAGTGACAAAGACAGGGTGGGCACATGCTGATTAACCAATAGTGCCACCCCTCCATGTACTCGTCCATCACACAGCCTGTCATTTCTGTACAGAGAAAACTGGCGAATGGTGACTGTATCAGCAGGTTTTAGAAATGTTTTTTGTAAGGAAAGACATACAGGATGGTAGGAAGCAATCAGTGTTTTGACATCATCCAGATTAGAACGTAAACCTCGACAGTTCCATTGTATCAAGGTGGCCATTTTTAATGATGGGTAGGCGAATTGGCTGGAGAACCCTTCTGTTTACGACCACGTCGTTTTTCCTTACTGTCCTTAGTCGGAGGAGGTCTATCAGCAGCATATGTCCGAGATGGAGTGGCGGGCAGCAATTTCCGAGCCTCAGGATAACTAATGTTATTAGTCATTTTCAAACGCTGCACCTCTTTTTCCTCCAACCATTTTGGGCAAGAACGAAAGTAGAAAGGGTGAGAACCATTGCAGTTGACGCAATGTGGGTCCATGTCACATTCATAGGCATCGTGGTCCTTGCCCCCGAACGAGCACATGTCAGGGAACCACGACATGATATCTTTGAGTGGCCGAACCTCTGACATTGGAAACATCGGAGAGGGTTTGAAATGTATGGCTGTACCCTGCAAATTTGATAACCTGCCTTGATGGTGGCAGGTGCACGTGATGATGTAAATGTCAAAATGAGGGTATTTGTTGGCAGTGTAACTCCATCTTTGCGAGTGGAAATGCGTCTCACTGCAGAAACTCCTTGAGTGGAGAGACCAGCAAGAATCTCTGACTTGGGGACATTCTTCAAATCCCTCTCAACAATAATTCCTTGTGATGAATTCAAGGTAGCATGAGGGGTAACCTCAATAGGTATATCCCCAATTGCTGTTGAATTCAAGAGGAGTTCACTGTGGTGGGTTGTGGATGTTTCAACTAATATGTCTCCAGATCGAAGCTTCTTTACTGACTTTGGAGAGCCAGCAAGACCCTCTAGTCCCTTCTGAATAAAAAAGGGGGGCAATTGCCCTGAAGGTTTTTCTGAAAGAAAATGTAATATAAGAAAATGAGGTACGTGTGTTACAGATGTTGAAGATTGCTGCTCAGAGTCTTCAAGACATGGTCGTTTACCTATTGACTGTTTTTTCACTATTTTATTTAAATTTTTTGAAGGAGAATCCATAGGAAAAAAGAAAAATTTCGGTACCCACTGACCCCACCCACCATGGAACCCTAAGAGGGGATGCACTATAATGTCATGCAAGGACAATGCAGCAACGCCAGGGTTTCGTGAGCACTATACCCAAACACCAGCATTAGGCACTATGTCCACAACACCCGTTGAGAACTTCCAACACTGGTACTTGGTTGACTCTAGCCCAAGTGGACCAGCTGATTGACCCAAGGGGGCCACCAAAGGCCGCCCGTCTACAGGAATTCAAGGCCAAAGTGGTGTGTTAGGGTTGG
Organism: Tachypleus tridentatus; assembly: GCF_004210375.1. Lineage (NCBI taxonomy): Eukaryota > Metazoa > Arthropoda > Merostomata > Xiphosura > Limulidae > Tachypleus > Tachypleus tridentatus. Next base: position 2,288,759 of record NC_134825.1, on the reverse strand, counting down.
ACCCCTGAACCACCAGGATCCTCTCCTCCCCTTCACGGGTCGCCATGCACAGCAAACACGAGGGTGGATGTTTAGATCCCAGAGAAGGTAACCAGACAGAACAGAACCTTCCCTGGGAGGTCCCCTCACCAAGTACAGGAATCCACACTGAGGGGTTCATCTTCATGAGGATTTATTTGATTAATGATCTGAAAATGTAGAGTTGGGTTAGTTTCTTTTACTTGTTTGAACATTTTTATACATGTCCTACTGCATATTTGTTAGTCATTAAGCCTTCTACAAAGACAGAAATGATTATGTACTTTCTGTATTAAATTTTCAGACATTACTTATGGGATGACCTGATACCTTATATGTCTACATATCAACTTACAGATATGTTATGTAGAATCACTGTATATTAACACATAGACATATAATGTTGAAGAACTCTATACTGATATACAGCTTTTCTGAATTAAGAACAAAAATGAAAAATGAAATTTTTGGAAGCTAAACTCTTTGTTGGTAATTTCAGTCAACTTATATCTGTAACAGAGTTACCATCATAATGAAAAAGACAACACAAAATGAAAACTTGATAAAATAATTACACCTTCTCATAACTTGTCATAAAGAGAGATGTTTTATTACTTAGCCCAAACATTTCCTTACTAGCTAATTCCAATATAGTAAGAATAAGCAAGTTGGTTGAAATGTTTACAAAAGGTATTGTGATTCACTGTGTCATAAAATGACATTTCTGTTTTACTACTCTTAATAATGTTTCTTAAATGTAATTACAGCTCATTCTAGTAACTAAAAACAAACAGAATTAACACTTGTTGAATAATACAATATATTTAGTATAGAATTCAGCATAATAATTAATATTTAATTAGTATTTTGAAAGTTTTATTTTTATAATGATTACAGATGTATTTGGTTGGAAAATATAGCTTGAAATTATAAGTTCAGCAGTAATAATAGTAAAGTTATTAATGTATATGGAGTAACCTAATAGTAATAATAATAACCTATTAGGCAACTACTCAACAAACACTCATATATAATTTATACCCAACTACTTAAAAACATTATGTCATAGGTAAGTTCTTTATTCCAAATACTTGAAAACATTATTATGTCATAGGTGAGTTCTTTATTCCAAGTACTTAAAATAATTATGTTACAGGTACATTCTTTATTCAAATTATTTAAAAACTTTATTATCTACCATCAGAATGAAGCTAAACTAAGCCTAAATTCGAAAACTTTTGTTTTTACAATTAATCCCATCTAATCCTCTCACAGATCACAGTGATTACAAGGTCACATTTACAATAAAGACTATACATCTTTTGAAACTATCAACTAACACAGTTCATTATCTTGTACAATCATCTCACTCAGCAGTTTTATCATAATTACACTTGGAGTTACAGACATAGAACTCCTCATTAAAGCTAGCTATGTAATATAAAAAATAAAAGACTCTTCTCTAAATAAGTAAAAAATATTATTCTTGTTAAAATCATTTTGATTAGTAAAATGGGAACAATTACTGATCTGTAGTTCAAATAATTAACAAATACCATTTTAGCTAAATATGTTTTGATTAGCAAATTAATGACAACCATTGATATGTAGTTCAAATAACCAAACAGTGATGATGAGAAAACCCACTTATAGAGAAAAATATATATGTAAAAATGGCTGGTTCGAGTTGAGAAAATTTTTTTTATGTAGAGGAGCAGAAAACGTTTCAACCTTCTTTGGTCATCGTCAGGTTCACAAAGAAAGAAAGAGGTAACTGATCACATGTTTGAAGGGGGTTGTGTAACTGAGTGTAGGAATGTAGAGGGCATGCTTAGATGTTTGATTATATTTATTATAGGTATAATATAATACCTATAATATAATATATAGTTTTAACTTTAAGGTATTGTATCTCTACAAATATTATTAAACAATAGAATCAGCTCTTAACTTACAATGGCCAGCCTTCAAATGTAGACACTGTACAAAGAGTAAGCATGCCTTGGGATACATCATCAAAGTGAAATTTGTATTTCGTCCACTGTCTCTCTTCCACTACAGGGTCCCTAACATCCCCACCTTGAAATATGATGAATTCTCCTCTGAAAGTGAAAAATAATTCTTTAACTAACTGAATACTTTTATAGTTTTGTTTCAGTTTCCATGGTAATGCAGAATTACAAATGAACCATGAAACTTTATAGTGATATTATTTAATGGACTGATCATAATGATTACTTTGATATATTATACCAGAAGAAGAAATAACTAAGTGGTACAGCTTCTTGTGTAAATAGTATAATACATTTTGTTTTTTAAATAGTACAATACATTTTATTATTTACACCATACACCTTGTTTTTAATCTGTATAATACATCTTGATTTGTAAACAGTACAGTACATATGGCTATTTTTGCACAGTTCAATATATTTTGTTTCTAAACTCACTAGTACACCTTGTTTTTATAGACAGTATAGTACATCTTGTATTTTAAACAGAAAAAGTACACCCAATATTTTAAGCTGTACAGTATACCTTGTTTTTTAAACAGTACAGTACACTTTGTTTTTTAAATAGTACAATACATTTTAATTAAACAGTACATCCTGTTTTTAAGTATGAAAATACAACTTGGTACTTAAACAGCACAATACACTGTGTTTTTTTAAACAGTACAGTATATCTTGTTTTTTTACAACAAATCAGCATGTTCCAATTTTTAAAAATGGCAGTATACCTTCTTATTAAATATAGTAGTACCTATTGATTTTTGGAAAAAACAATATATACTGTTTTAAAAACAGGGCAGTAGCATTTTCTGTTTTATTAAAAAATCAGAGCAGGTTTATTTGTTGTTTCTCAATAAAATTAATAACAATGTTTTAATGGAGTAATATAAATACTGTCTTTTTTAATGAGAGTATTACACCCTGTATTTTAAAAAAAGCAACACAGCCTCTTTGTCTTGAAGCAAGAAATAAACCTTTTCATGTAGATTGTGGATTCTCTTTTAAATAGAACCAACATGTCAAAAAAAACTACTGTCATCGTAAAAACAAACATGTTTAAAAATCAATGTTCAAAATGCAATTTTTTTTCTGCTGTGAATTGAAAAACTGAATTAGCTAGAAATACTGATTAAATGTGAAAATTATTTTTAAATATTATTTAAATATTCAAGATAGGCATGTTCCTTATAGAGAAAAAAGTGCAGCTTCAAGTAAATAAAATATGTTGGTCTACAAAGTATATAAAGGATAACATTAAAGAATAGCATTATAAATATACGAATTTTAAATAACCTTAATAATGGGAAATTTGGAAGATGGGGAATGTTGGTCAAACATGAAATGACAAAATAAAAAACTCTATAAAGAAAAGAAAACGTTGACCAAAAATACAAAATATAATAACAACAATTTCTATACGTACATTAATGGTAAGCAAAATTTTAGGGTAAAAGTAGTCTGTTATTTATGGTACAGGAAGCTATCATCTGATGATTATGGGATGACTGAGGTGTTAAATTCTAGTTTTTAACTGGTTCTTAATAATGACAATTTAAGAAAAATTCTTCACCTTGAACAGTTGATAGATGAAAACAAAATGATTCTTAGATTTGAAAAGTTTGAAAGTTTAAGGAATGTCAAATTCTTGGACCAGGTAATATTTCCCCAAGGCTTTTCAAAGAGGTTAAGGGTTGAATATGTGAGCCACTTACTATTACAGGAAAAAAGAGAGAGGAAAATTCATGTAAGCAATATAACAATAGACACACACAATGAAATATTAGGAAGAGGGTAGAGATGAGAGATGAAGGAAAAGGAGGAGTCTCCCTTGTGAGCTGTCAAAATCTCAGGATGGAAGGTACAATCTGGTTAAAAGAGATAGGTTTGGTAGCACAGTATGAAAGTGATCTCAATAGTGAACAGATACAATGGACACCATTCCTAGGTCAAGAGGAGAAGGAAATACACCCTAAGGTTTAGGTGAAACAAGGAGCATGAGGCAATGTGCTCAAATGGTGGTAAATTAAGAAATGGGGTACCACATTAATGTCCTAATCCAGAAGTACTGGTCAGAAAGAACAGATCATAATAACAAGAAGAAGGGAAAAAGAACCTGTAGTAACTAGAAAAAAGTGGAAAATACTGAATAGGGCTGCTTGATAATCTGATATCATGGAGGCTGAAGATTCCATCTCTAGGTAAGAACTCAAGAGATACCAGCAGATGTAGGACATAAAGTTGTGATACCTTGAGCCAGAGCCAGGTGTGAAATACAGTACAGATAATGGACAAATGGAATGTGATAAATCAAATACCAGTCATCTTGAGAAACTGAATCTTCTTGTCTGGGATCAGATAAAAAGCCAGGAGTTAAGATGGAGAACATAAAGTGCAGGATGTAGAACCAGTAAATGAAGATGACGAAGAGGTTGAGAAATAAAGGAAGAGTGGGCCAGTAAGGAGCAATCAGAAGGACTTTGTATTGGGTACAATGGATGAGGGAGACTACTCAATGAAGTAACCGGATAGAAGGACAAAACATACAGGAATTTGTTTGACCAATCCTGGCTGAAGGCTTCTATAACAAAAGCCCAAGAATGTAGAATCAGGGACCAAAACAAAGGTAACTGGTGCACTGATAGAAGTTATACCCTATCAGTTTGAAAGCCACCAAAACACAAGGGGATGAAGGGATAACTCCATTGGATAAACCCAGTTAAGTCAGGAAAAAACAATCAGGTGAAAACACTTGATACGTGACATGCCATCAAACAAATGCGATGATCATGGGCCTATAAAAAGAAGATCCAATGTCAAAAAGCACAAGGATGAGTGGCATGAGCCGCTAATTTTGAATTGTTAGAATAAATCACGACTATATGATCTCTGAAGATGTTAATAAACTGATTCCAAGCCAATGTTTTGAGAAAAAAAAAGAGCATTTTATGAGATAGCAAGTTTTACTTCTATTTTATGATTTTAATAAATATTCATTTATCATTTCTTCTATTATTTAGTTTAATTATAAATGTTTAGTCACATTAAAGCATAACCCACCAAGCTAGAACATGTTGATATATTATGAAACTGACACCAACTTCCTCTATTCGCAATGTACAGATATTAGCATTGTGAAAGGTTTTGTAAATTTACAGGTAGTCACATGAAATATAATCTCTTGATAATAAAAACCCTGCTATTAGCTTCTATGAAACAGTTTAATAATTTTTTTTGACTGTGGTTGTAGTATCTGTTTGGTTTTGTCCATTACATGTTCAAGATGTTTTATTTTAAAAAATCATTACATCTTGATTTTCAAATAGGATAGCCCACCTCATTAATTGAACGTGATAACTTAGACTGTTTATAAACAGAATAATTAACCTTATTTTCTTAAGTAACATATTATCAATTACTTTTAAGTAAGGTGTATACCATGTTTTTCAACAGAAAAGTATAACTTATTTTTAAAAAGAGCAGTACACAATGAGCTGCACGTTTTGAGAGATGTATACCTTGTTTTTAAACAGCACCATAAACATTGTTACATATTCATCAGTTTTGTCTTTCTTCCTTTTATTCTCCTCAGTTTCCTTCTTTATAATATTCTTATTGGAATTCTTTAGAAGTCAAGCTTTGGATCTAAACATCGTATTTATGTTCATGGATTGTGTCAATACATCTTCTACACTATAATCCTAGATGATGAATCTCCAGCCAACAGGTCTTGTTCTTCAATTGATGATATGATGGATAAGAATCTACTTGTACCTACTAGCACTTAGGCTGCCATCAATTATGTGTAAACAACTAATACTATTAACTCTGGTGCAGAACACAGTTGTATTGATCCCCTTGTATGTTTCACAATGGAGGATGTACATTGACTATCACATCATTCCCTTCTCTGCGACTGAACAAACTACTATATATTGTATTTATACATACAAATATAGTATTTACATACTATATATGTATTTACAAATAGTTTGTATTTATCTGCTAATTAAACCTTCATGCAGTTTTATTTATTCCATTATTTGAAGTTTCGGGTCTGCTTCACACCTTTGACATCTCTTCCTTATTAAACCTATAATTACACCTTTGTTATCTATTCCCCATCAAATATTAACCGATCTAATACTTAGTTTTGTAATATCATGATTATTAAACCTAATCCAACCTACCACTCCAGATTTGTATTATCTTCCTTATTAAACATAAATGAGCCTACCATTATAACATTGTAATAGCTTCCCTATCAAAAATAAAACAACACTATACCCTTGTCAAACAAGTACTATTTTCTAAATATCTCTACCAACGAAACACTATAGCCTTACAAACAAGTCCTATTTTCTAAATATCTGAACCAACCAAACACAATACCCTCGTAAAACAAGTCTTGTCTTCTATATATCTGAACCCACCAAACTCTGTACTTTTAACAAATAACTTATGTTTTCTAAATATCTATACCAGTCAAACACTAAACCCTAACAAAAATTATTTTCTCCAAATATTTCAACCAACCAAACATTGTACGAGAACAAACAAGTATGGTTTTCTAAATATTAAAAACCAAAGGCTACATCCTTGACAAACAAGTTCTATTTCTAAATATATGAACCAACCATACACTATACCCCAACAAACAAATATTGTTTTCTAAATATTTAAATCAATCAAACACTATACCCTAACAAATAAGTCCTGTTTTCTAAATATCTTAACCAATGAAACATTTTTGCCTAACAAACATGTTCTGTTTTCCATCTGATCTAAAGGTAGAACCACATCACAATAATGGGTTAATATTGTCAATTCATGAAAACAATGCTAAAAATAATTATATAAAGTAAATGTAAAAACTTACGTGCATTCCTGCTTTGTCATTTTTGATGGATCGCTACATGAAAAAAATTTGCCCTAAAAATAAAAATTTCAATGTTATTTCATCACAACCAGAAAAATACAGGAATTTCTCATGAATTTAGAATAAACACTTTGAGATGTATAGTTCTGCGTTAGAGAAAAGGAAACTACATACCTTAAAAAGTTGTACTCCAATAACAGCAAACATGAAGTTAAGAAGAAACGTCACCAACATGATGTTACCAATAGTTTTCACTGCTACTATCACACACTGCACTACATGCTGGAGAAATAAATAAATTAAAAACTGGTTTAAATAAAACTAAAATAAACGATTAAAAAAGTGATACAGTTTTGTGAAAAAAATTCCACTGTTTTCAGGAGACCAGAAGAAACACAAAAAATATCACATTATATTTGTATAACAGCATTATACATATATATAATTTTGACACAACACACCTGCAAACAATCATGTTACACGTACATATATATATAAATAGACTGATAGCAAGAGAGAGGGATACATGGAACCATATATATATATAGAAATGAGTGTATAAAAATGCTCTTAACAGCTTTATAACAGTATATCCATATCTAATAAGTTATCTGTGTAATTACAACTAAACATTGTTTACTATTTGCTATTTATTGATTTTGAAATATATTGTGTCAAACACAACATTACATAAAGTTTAAGTCTGCAGACCAACAGGTCCATTGTTCATGAGAAGCGTGATGCTACTCAATTTTGTGGATGGACTCAAACCCATAAGTCAACTGTCATAGCATTGTATTCAATGCATCAACTCTCATGTTAACTTGAACTCAAAGAATGGTGAAACCATCACACTATGTAACAAAATTTTTACCTTTTCTTGTTCCTGGGCAGAAAGTGTTATTTCCCAATTGCTTATACTAAAGTAAAGGGAAAAGACCTATTTTTCTCTTCAAACTTTGCTGTTGTGACCTGGATAATGAAATTTTCAATCTTACCCATTTTTCAACCAAGTAGATTCAGTGCTGAGTAGCTGATAGAGAATTTTCTCGAACTTACAAGAATTTAAGAACTTTCTAGAATGTTGTAAAACTTATGAGAATTTTCAAGAATCTTTCAGAATTTTCTAGAACTTTTCATAGTATATATACAGCAGCTCACCACTTCAGTTTTGTTCTAGCTCCCTAAGTGAACATCCAGACCTATCTGATTTTATCAGACATGGCATCAAGAAGCTGCAAGCATTCTACAGACGCATTCTGCTATGTATGTGGTCAGTTTATCAAGACAAGAGCGAAAAAGTACTCTGTGACAGCATCTACTAAAATATGTGAAGCCTACAAGGCATATTTTGGCATGCCTGTCAGAGATCAAAACAAACCCTGGGCACCTCATTTTACCTGCGAGCACTGCAAAAAAACTTTAGAAGGTAAGACAGACAATTTTTGCTTGTTTGAATAGTAAGATTTTATATTATACACATTTTAGACCTTTTAAAATTAAAATATCTTTTACATTTTTTAAATTTCCAACAGCATAGAAAAGTATCACATACAAAATATTTTGCATGAACCTCTTACACATTAGTTATGGATAAAATAAATTTATTCTTTATAATAATAGTTTTTTTTTGTTCTTTTGCAGGATGGTAAAGAGAGGAAAATAGAGCCATGAAGTTTGCTATTCCAAGAACTTTGTGTGCACCCACTGACCACTCAAGCAATTGTTATTTCTGCATGGTGGACTCTTCCAAACGTCAGGCTGGCAAGAATGCACCTGCTATCATGTATCTGGACCTTCCATCATCCATTGTCCCAGTGTCACACTGCCCAGAGCTCCCTGTACCCACTCTGCCAGAGAGAAAGTAGTCATCCTCAGAAGAGAGCAGCAAATCAGAAGAGGAGGTAGATGTTGAAGATCCAGATTACAGTTTCAGAGGTGCAGCTGGTGAGAGAAACCCACACTTCCCCAACCAAAGATACTTCAATGACTTGATCAGGGATCCTGGTCTAACAAAGTGGAATGCTGAGACTATATTTCAGGGCTGATACATGCAAGTGTTTTACATTATAGTCACAAATCTCGAGAAACTACTCACTTCTAAACATTTTTGTATAACTTTAGTATAAATATATGTAAATCTTGATTCATATGTTGTTTTATTCAGACATTATGTAAATGAAAATGTGCAAATTTGCCCATTTTTATATAGAAAATAGGTCAATTTCTAAATTTCATTATTCAGGTCACAAAAGCAAAATTTGAAGTGAATAATGGCCATTTTCTGTACTTTTACAACATAAGCAATTAAGAAATAACACGTACTATCCAGGAACAAAATTTGTATTATGAGAGAAAAACCAGTTCTGTTACTCCATGCATTATATTGTGAATGAGTTTGGAATTCCAGTACTCTTTTCTGCTTCAGATGAAGAAGTCTGGAATTCCTTGGGTGTTCCTGGTAAAAAAAAGTCTGGATTTATATAACTGTACCATGCTAAGCCAAAAGATAATTACTAAAATTAATATGAAGCTGATCAACTATTTGTGTTAAAAAAGAAATGACACCATTATCAAGTTGTGAAAACTATACATCTCCAAGCAGGGTCATAATATAGAAACAAGATGTTAAACAATATTTTATGGTCAGAAAACATGAATGGTTTGAAAATTTTTAACACACTACATGGAGAATTAGTGGAAACAAATTATATTGTCAACAGTGTAACAGTTCGACTATACTCTACACAGATGACAAAGTCAAATTGTGTAACAGTTGAATTATAGTCTCCATATATAACATTGTGAAATAGTGTAACAGTTAGATTATACTCCACACAGATGGCATTGTTGAATAGTGTAACAGTTAGATTACACTCTACACAGATGACATTGTTGAATAGTGTAACAGTTGGATTATACTTTACACCAATGATATGCCATATAATATTACACTTAGATTACACACTACACAGATGAAATGGTCAAATGCTATATCAATTTGGTATCACACTATGCACACAATATTATCAAACAGTGTAATAATTGGGCTTTACCATACACAGATGACATTAAACAAACAGAGATGACACATCAGTGTAACACTTCGGTTTTACCATAGACAGATTATATTTCAAACAGTGTTCAATATTATAGGATGTATTGTAAAATCGATAAGATAGAATGTATTGTAACTTCAATATGATAGGACATAAGGTAACTTCAATATGATAGGATATTAGGTAATTTCAATGTGATGAGATGTATGGTAACTTCAATATGATACTTCTAATAGGTTATAAAACCTGTTAGATGAAAAAAAATGGTCTATCTATTTAATATTAGCACATTGACAAGAATGTGTTAAAGAAATTCTGTCTATCTTGAGTTTAAAATGTAGACTTCATTACAAACGACCTTAGGGTAAAAATCATCAGTTTACATTGCCTGAATGCATTGACTGGTGTACATATCATCTGAATAAAGAGATTACTTACCTTGAGCCCCTTGGCTCTGTTAATAGCTCTTAATGGCCTCAGTACTCTTAGAACACGAAGGATTTTAACCACAGAAATTGCTTCATTGCTGAAAAAACAGCATAAATCAACAATACTACCAACAATGACAATTAAAAGAACAAAATATACATGATATCATCTGAGACATGGCATCATTATGCATTACAACATGAAAAAAACACAGAGCAAAATAAATAAAATTAGTTCTTTCTTGCAAGATAAAAGAAAGCAGATGAAATACAGGTTAATGGAACACTTACTCAAAAGCAAAGGATATGAGAGATACAGAAACAACCAGAACGTCTAGCATATTGAAAGCACTACGGCAGAAGGAGCCTCTATGAAGGAAGACACCATATGTGATAGCCTGAAAAATTAAGGCTGTTAAGAAGCAGCATGATAAAAACAAGAAAAACATCAATTTATTTCACACAAATGTATTAATTAAGATAATATATATAAATAAATATAATAAATTAAGTAAATAATACATTAAATAAATATAATAAATTAAGTAAATAATACATATAAATAAATATACTAAATTAAGTAAATAATACATATAAATAAATATACTAAATTAAGTAAATAATACATTAAATAAATATAATAAATTAAGTAAATAATACATATAAATAAATATACTAAATTAAGTAAATAATACATATAAATAAATATAATAAATTAAGTAAATAATACATTAAATAAATATAATAAATTAAGTAAATAATACATATAAATAAATATAATAAATTAAGTAATACATTAAATAAATATAATAAATTAAGTAAATAATACATATAAATAAATATACTAAATTAAGTAAATAATACATTAAATAAATATAATAATTTTTACTTATCAGTAATGGTATATATGTAATTTTAATTTCACGAAGATTGAAACCCTTTTAAATGCACATAAACTACAAGTTAATGAATTGTTTATACATTGTAGTGTCAGCATAAGCTCGGAATTAAAGCACTTAACTTGCAATCTGGGGGTCATGGTTTTACATCCACTCCTCAAACAGGCTCACTGTTTAAATTGTGCAATATTAGAATGTGATGATCAACTCCATTAGTTGTTAGCAGGGAGTAGCCTAAGAATTGGCTGTGGGTGGTGTCGATTAGCTGTTGTCCACCTAATATTTTTCACCTCATTCAAAACCAAACAAGCAACAAAACATACTCTGAAACATTTGACTGTTGTGATTTAATGTTACATATAGAGCACATAACATTAAGATCAAACATTTAATAATGTAGTTCTGGAAACATTGAAATTGTTGACACGAGTACTTCTAGTAAGTTCAAGGAGTAAATTGAAAATAAGAGGACCAATGGAGCCTAGTCATTCATCCTTTTGAAAGTGCTTCTAGTCAGAAGAGCGATTAAATCATAGTGTTTTTTTGTACCTTTTCAGCTTGCTTTTGTTTTGAGGTAATTGATTAATCATCCACAAAAATGTAAATGTTTGTTTTTATGTTAGTTGATACAGTTAATGTAATAATGTGGTTGAAAAAACATTTCTAAATCTGTCCTACAAGTTAAAATACTTTCAAGTTTTTATAAACGTTACACAAGAAATAAAATAATGCACTATCATCACTTGTACTATATTTTGAATAGCCCATCAAAAGTTAACTTACAAAAAAATAACCTTAAAACAATAATGATCCTGTTTTAAGAGATTATTTTAACATAATTTTAATTGTAAACAAAAGTTCACATTAAAATGAATTACAAGAGTGAATCAAATATGAACAACTTACTTTAAAAGTCATTTGAAAGGTATATGAAATATAAATTCACTTATTTTCAAAGTAATGTCAGGAGAAAATCAAATATAAACTCAAAAATGTATCTCAAGACTGCTGGTAAGGGCATTGCAACATTTATCAAAATAAAGTAGATAACAATGTTTTAACCTTCTTAGATCTCTTCAGGTTAACAAAGTTTAACCAGCTGTCTTGAGATGCATTTTTACTTAAAGTTGGTTTCTAGTCATCACTAAAATATAAACTCAATCACTTTCAGAGTAATTTCAATTGTAAATGATGAACAAACTCACTAATCTTCAAATAATTTCAACAGTAAATCCAATATAAATCTACTTACCTCAAAATAAATTTGAATGGTAAATCATATGTAAATTTACTTACTTTTAAAATAATTTTAATAGTAAATGAAACAAAATCAGTTAACTTGAAATAATTTCAATAATAAATCAATAATAAATTCACTTACTTTCAAAGTAATTTCAATAGTAAATACAGTGGTAAAGAAATAATCAAAGTAGTTGAGAACCTAAACACAGAAAAATAAATGAAATAATATAAGGTGTGTTTTCTTTAATATATGATGAGTTTATCTATTAATTGATGTCATGTATAACAAATAATTTAATAGAGATATCTTTCAACAAGGATCTGTAAATTTTAAGTCAATTTTAATATAAGATAAATAAATTATAAACTAAATATTATGCTTATCAAACATTGTGAAGTCTACTGCACTCAATACAATATCATCCAGATCAGATACAATTTTAAATAAACTTTAAACAGCCATTTCAATACTACATTAAAACAAGTAAGATATGAGAGAAATTTACAATATTTTGCCAATGCAAATAAAAATAATAAAGAATTCCAATTACTGTTAATAAAATATAATGATCCATTACATGGTTTGAAATAAGAATTATACTCATTTCGTAAATGAACATAAACAAGAATTGGCAGTTTCACTTCATTATGAAAAAGCTGGTTGATTGATTGATTTGGTGTTTTATTGCACAAAGCAACTAGGCTATCTTCACCAAACATCCAGTAAAAAGTTAAAATTAAAGTAAAATCAGTAACATTCATAAAAAGAAACTAAGATAAAACCAACCAATGTTTAAAAAAAACATAAATAGCATTAGATTCTATTTTTACATCTAGTCTACAGTGGTAAGAGAAAAACTACAGTAATACAAGTTGTAAAGGACTTTCTGTAGGATAACTGTAATTATCATAACTCACCAGGATGACTAACAGTTAAGTTCAAAAACAACCATTAGTCATTTGATGTTGGCCTTTCCAGTCCTGGTTCCAAGTTATTTGATGTTATAGAGATTTTCAAAAAGTAGAGTAACAAAAGTTTTAAAAGACTTTTAGCAGAATTTTAATTATTATAACTCGCCAGCATGACTAACAGGTAGTTCAAACAGCAGTGTTAGTCACCTTTATGGAAAAAGAGTCAACACAGATGAGAAAACAGCTTCACAACAATGTTTGATGCTTGAAGCAAGAGTGTTTGAAGGTCCTGAGTTATCACCAACCACTCTCTTTACTTACTGCATTATAGATAGTTTATAAAGTCTTGAGTTATCACCAACCACTCTCTTTACTTACTGCATTATAGATAGTTTATAAAGTCTTGAGTTATCACCAACCACTCTCTTTACTTACTGTATTATAGATAGTTGATAAGGTCTTAGAGTTATCACCAACCACTCTCTTTACTTACTGCATTATAGAGAGTTGATCATCAACCACTCTTGTTAGTATTTGTAGTGAAGACAGTTTATAAAGTCCTGAAATATCATCAACCATATTTGTTAGTGTTTGTAGTGAAGACAGTTTATAAAGGCCTGAAGTATCATCAACCACTCTTGTTAGTATTTGTAGTGAAGACAGTTTATAAAGTCCTGAAGTATCATCAACCACTCTTGTCAGTATTTGTAGTGAAGACAGTTTATAAAGTCCTGAAGTATCATCAACCACTCTTGTTAGTGTTTGTAGTGAAGACAGTTTATAAAGTCCTGAAGTATCATCAACCACACTTGTTAGTATTTGTTGTGAAAACAGTTTATAAAGTCCTGAAGTATCATCAACCACTCTTGTCAGTATTTGTAGTGAAGACAGTTTATAAAGTCCTGAAGTATCATCAACAAATCTTGTTAGTGTTTGTAACAAGATAGTTGATAAAGTCCTGAAGTATTATCAACCACTCTTGTTAGTGATTATAGTAAAGTACTTCTTAAGGGCTCGAAACCCACTTGAAGGTAATATTAATCTCACAATTATTGATATATGTTTTGACACTATTTTTCTAATAAAGATGAGAACAAGGTTTTGATCCAGCTTAACATGAAAATGACCTGGGAAGGTCGAAACATTATTATCTCCTTTATTAGTAAAAGTGTTAATACCCACACCAGTCGTTCTGAGATACACTATTATATAGTAGATATATTACATGAGGTCCAGAGGTATCACTAACCACTCTCTTTAGTGTTTGTAATAAAGATAATTGATAAAGTTTTTTGGTATCACCATCCACTCTCTCCAGTGTTTGTGGTAAAGACAGTTGATAAATTCTAGAAGTATCATGAACCATTCTCTCTATTGTTTGTTATAAAGATAGTTGATAAAGTTCAAAGATATTATCATCTATTCTCTCTAGTGTTTGCAATAAAGATAGTTGATAAAGTCTAGAGATGTAACCAACCACTCTCTTTAATGTCTGTAATAAAGATAGTTGATAAAGTCCAGAGGTATCACCAACCACTGTCTTCACTGATTATAGTAAAGATGGTTGATAAAGTCATGAAGTATAACCAACCATTCTCTTTAGTATTTGTGGTAAACATATTTAATGAAGTCCACAGGTATCACCAAGCACTCTCTTTACTATATGTACTAAAAATAGTTGATAAAGTCATCAGGTTTAATCAACAACCCTCTTTAATGATTGTACAAAATACAGTTGATAAAGTACAGAGGTATCATCAACCACTCTCTCTAGTGTTTGTAATAAAGTTAGTTGTTAAAATCTAAAGGAATTATCAATCACTCTCTTTACTGATTGTAGTACAGTTATCTGGATAGAGTAAATATGTGTCACCAACCACTCTCTTTACTGATTGTAGTAAATATGTGTCACCAACCACTCTCTTTAGTATTTTGAAAAAAGATAGCTGATAAAATCATGAGATATCATGAATCACTCTCTTTCGTCTTTGTTGTAAAGATAGTTGACAAAGAAT
The DNA here is from genome assembly GCF_004210375.1 of Tachypleus tridentatus. Taxonomy (NCBI): domain Eukaryota; kingdom Metazoa; phylum Arthropoda; class Merostomata; order Xiphosura; family Limulidae; genus Tachypleus; species Tachypleus tridentatus. Next base: position 2,273,298 of record NC_134825.1, on the reverse strand, counting down.
AGTTGGTGATACCTCATGACTTTGTAGTAAAGATAGTTGACAAAGAATAGTTGGTGATACCTCATGACTTTGTCAACTATCTTTACTACAATGACATGAGGTATCACCAACTATTCTCTTTTCTGACTGTATAAAGGTAGTTGATAAACTCCAAAGGTATCATTAACCACTTTCTCTTGTGTTGTAGTAAACATAGTTTACAAAGTCCTGAGATGTCACCAACCACTCTCATTAGTGATTATATTAGAGTAATTCTTAATGATGAAAAACCCACTGGAAGTATAAATTAATCTCAGAACTGCTGGTATGTGTATTAACACTTTTACTAATAAAGCTGTAAACAAGGTTTTGACCCAGGTTAACCTGAAGATGACCTAAGAAAGCTGAAACATTGTTCTCTGCTCTATTAGTAAAAGGGTTCATACCCACACCAGCCATTCTGAGATACCTAATTACAGTATTTCATATTCTATTAAGATATTTCAGAAAGTCCAGAGGTATCCACAACAACTCACTTTAGTGTTTCTAGTAAGGATAGTTGATGAAATCAGGGTATTTCTAGTAAAGACAGTTGGTAAAGTCCTCATGTATCACCATCCACTCTGTCCAGTGACTGTAATAAAGATAGTTGATAAATTCCAAAGGTGTCATGAACCACTCTCTTTAGTGTTTGTAATAAAGACAGTTGAGAAAATCCATACGTGTCACCAACCACTTTCTCTTATGTTTGTAATAAAGTTAGTTGATAAAGTCTTGAGGTATAATCAACCCCACTCTCTTGTAATTGTAGCAAAGATAGTTGTTAAAGTCCACAGGTAGAATCAGTCACTCTCTTTATTGATTGTAGTAAAGATATCTGAAAAAACCAGATGTATCCCCAACCACTCTCTTTACTGACTGTATTAAAAACAACGTATGAAGTCCTGGGGTATATATTATCAACAGCTCTTTGCTCTTTTCAGTAAAGATAGGTGATAAAATCTTGAGGTATCATAAACTACTCTCTTTGGTATTTACTGAAGACACTTGACAAAGTCATGACGCATCACTAACTACTGTGTCTAGTTTTTGTAGTAAAGGTAGTTGATAAAGTCCAAAGGTATCATGAACCACTTTCTCTCGTGTTGTAGTAAAGATAGTTTATAAAATCCTGAGATGTCACCAACCACTCTCATTAGTGATTATATTAAAGTAATATTCAGTGATGAGAAACCCACTGGAAGTATAAATTAATCTCAGAATGGCTGATATAGGTATTATCACTTTTACTAATAAAGCTGAGAACATCGTTTTGGCCAAGGTTACAACCTGAAGATGGCCTAGGAAGATCAAAACATTGTCCTCTGCATAATTGGTAAAAGTGTTTATACCAATACCAACTGTTCTGCAATACATTATTATAGTAAATATATTTGATAAAGTCCAGTGGTACCACCAACAACTCTCTTTAGTGTTTGTAGCAAAGATAGTTGATAAAGTCATGAGGTATCACCAACAATTTTCCTTTCTGATTATAATAAATTAATTTTTAAAGACAAGACACCCATTTGAAGTAAAAATGTATTCCAAAAATGGCTGGTTTGGGTATTAACACTTTTACTGATAAAACTGAGAACAACATTTTGACCAAGGGTAACGTAAAGATGACCTACAAAGGTTGAAACTTTGTTTTGTGCTTTATTAGTGACACTTTTAATACCCATACCAGCCATTCTGAGATACACTATTATAGTAACTATATTTGATAAAGTCCAGAGGTATCACAAATAACGTTCTTTGGTATTTGTAGTGAATATATTTGATAAAGTCCACAGGTGTCACCTTCTACAATCTCTAGTGTTTCTAGTAAAGATAGTTGATAAAGTAATGAGGTACCATCAACCACTCTCTCTAGTGCTTGTTGTAAAGAAAGTTGATAAAGTCCTCAGGTATCACCAACTACTCTCTCTATTGTTTGTTGTAAAGATAGTTGATAAAGTCCTGAGGTATCACCAACTACTCTCTCTATTGTTTGTTGTAAAGATATAAAGTCCTGAGGTATCACCAACTACTCTCTCTAGTGCTTGTTGTAAAGAAAGTTGATAAAATTAGAGGTATCACTAACCACTCTCCTTAGTGTTTGTAGTAAAGATAGTTGATAAAATTAGAGGTATCACCAAACACTCTCTCTAGTGCTTGTTGTAAAGAAAGTTGATAAAGTCCTGAGGTATCACCAAACACTCTCTCTAGTGCTTGTTGTAAAGAAAGTTGATAAAGTCCTGAGGTATCACCAACTACTCTCTCTAGTGTTTATAGTGAAGATATTTGATAAAGTCCTGAGGTATCACCAACTACTCTCTCTAGTGTTTATAGTGAAGATATTTGATAAAGTCCTGAGGTATCACCAACTACTCTCTCTAGTGTATGTTGTAAAGAAAATTGATAAAGTCCAAGGTATCACATACTACTCTCTCTAGTGTTTGTAGTAAACAAGAATGTCAAGAGGATCTTGAAGTATTTATTCCTGTGTACAAACTGTTTCCAAAGTATCGTTAGTGTTTGAGTCACTTGAGAAAATATAACACGTCTTTAAATACATTCCCAAACATGACTGATGAAACTGAACGTAAGCTAGTCAGTTTTCTCTGATTCAGGATATATTGATCATTATTGAATTAAATCATTAATGGTTCTTATAAACAATTTGAAACATTATGATTTATAACAAAAACTGATATCTTAAAGAATAGAGATAATCAACTAATCACATTTCAGATCACCTGACTGAATGCCAGGTGCCTAATTTGTATAAAGATTGACTGAGGAATTGATATGGTGCTTTTCTTCTCTCAAAGGTATAATAGTACAAATTATGTTTTCTTTGTTGCACAACAAATATATAATATTGAAATAATTGTGATTAAAAAGTTTATTTTTAAAACACAATAAAAATTAGTCAAATAATATTTATGTGGAAACCATAATATTGTCACCATATAACAAATAAACACACACAAACAATATTTCAGAAGAATCATAGCTACAACAATGTTGTTGCAACATAACATCTAAAACAGATGTTTAGCCAATTCTTTAGTAGAATCATAGCTACAACAATGTTGTTGCAACATAACATCTAAAACAGATGTTTAGACATCTGTTACCAATTCTTTAGTAGAAATATAGCTACAATAATGTTGTTACAACATAGCATCTAAAACAGATGTTTAGACATCTGTTACCAGTTCTTTAGTAGAAATATAGCTACAACAATGTTGTTGCAACATAACATCTAAAACAGATGTTTAGACATCTGTTACCAATTCTTTAGTAGAAATATAGCTACAATAATGTTGTTACAACATAACATCTAAAACAGATGTTTAGACACCTGTTACCAATTCTTTAGTAGAAATATAGCTACAATAATGTTGTTGCCATATAAGAATTAAATATGTGTTATCGCCATTTCAGTGGTTACTAGGCTAATAAAATGTAGTTGCCATATAACAACTGAACACGTCATCAATACCTCAGTGGAGACGTGGCTACTACAGTGTTGTTCCCACACTATAACTAAAATTTATATTTATAAAACTTAATGGAAACATCTTTTCTTCACAGTTATTACAGCAAACTATTAACTAAAGTCAAGGAAACTTATGGTTATCTAATGATTGGATTCAGTCTACACAGAAACATTAATTTGTCTCGCTCCATATATAACCAAACTATAACAGTTAAATGTTGAAAGTAATAAAACCACTCACTTTATTTCTTTTTGAGTTGGCATTAAGGGGATCTTCTGCTGCTAACATGGTACTGCTAATTAAAATACAAACTAGGACTATGTTGCTAAAAATAGAGTGGTTGATGATGCGATGGCACATGACTCGAAATCTGAATAAAACAATTCAAAATATTTCACATAATTGTCTTCTCTGTAATATTCAGTTTTTTAGAGTATACGACCTAAAACCTTTCTAAGTAATACATTTTCATCTGGATAGATTCTATACAGTTTATTTTGCCAAATACTTATTAAAACTAGTAAAGAGCATTATTTCCTGAGCTAGCATCGGATTTACCCAAGCCATACAGACAATCTAATATGGGCTATCACCAGATTTGCCAGAGTTATATGGACCTCATCTACAACTAGGTTCAACCAAGTTATACAGAATTTTGTACTTGAACTTCTATCGGATATACTCAAGTTAATATAACAAAGAACATGAACTACCATTAGACACACAAGTTATACAGAACATGAACTACCACTAGATATACATAAGTCATACAGAACATAAACTACTACTAGTTATAGAGAAGTCATATAGAGCATGAACTACTACTAGATATACAAAAGTTATATAGAACATGAACTACCACTGGTTATACAGCAGTATATAGAACATGAACTATCTCCAGGTATACACAAGCTATATAAAACATGAACTACTACCAGATATACACAAGCTATATAAAACATGAACTACTACTAGATATACACAAGCTATATAAAACATGAACTACTACCAGATATACACAAGCTATATAAAACATGAACTATCACCAGATATACAAAAGTTATATAGAACATGAACTATCTCCAGGTATACAAAAGTTATATAGAACATGAACTATCTCCAGGTATACACAAGCTATATAAAACATGAACTACTACCAGATATACACAAGCTATATAAAACATGAACTACAACCAGATATACACAAGCTATATAAAACATGAACTATCACCAGATATACAAAAGTTATATAGAACATGAACTATCTCCAGGTATACACAAGCTATATAAAAGATGAACTACTACCAGATATACACAAGCTATATAAAACATGAACTACTACCAGATATACACAAGCTATATAAAACATGAACTATCACCAGATATACAAAAGTTATATAGAACATGAATTACCACTGGCTATACAGAACAAGTTATAAATAGGAGAGTTGGGGAAGAGGCTGTCTATTTATACTACTTGCTTATTTGTATCACACAAACTGAATAAATAGAAGTGATTGAGGATGTTGATGTACATTTATACATCTTACTTGTTTGTATTAGAGAATATAAAAAAGGATGAGGCTGGTGGAATGGGATGTATCTTGGTAGGGATGTTGAGCTCCGAGAGGCGTCTTGGTCTAGCACCTGTGGACGCTGCAGCAGATTCCACTTCATCTTTCTCTTCATTCTCATCTTCTTCATCCTCATTATCTTCTTCTTCATCATCATCTTCACTTTCTCCATCTTCATGGAAAGTCAGAACTCATTGTTCAGATGAGATTTTAAAAGTATAATAACAAACTATCATAATTTACTTTTACCATATCACACTGGGAACTTAGAGAATGAGTTGCTTTCAACTCTATTTTAATCAATCTAATACATACTGCTCTTCACACAAACAAGTAGGGAATATATATTAAAGTATATGAATAATTAACCTCAGTTCCATCTATCTCTGTGTTATTAATAACTAACAAAATGGACTAAGTAGGTATGTTAATGACCTATAATTTGTTTGAAATAAGTCAGTGTTTTTTTCCTAAAGTTGGATCACTTTTCAAAAACGATGAAATTACTTGATTAAAAATGTAACGTAACATTTACCATTCCAAGTGTTCTTGGTGACTGATATGTAAATTCTGTATATATAGATTGAACATATACATATGGCATGTGATATTTGATTATAGTTATGAATTAAACCCTTATTATAAATATAATGTATAAACTGTACAGATATATAAGTTATATAATGCACAGTATGTTTAAATGTGGATAATTTACAGTATATTTCTTTATATTTATATACATACATAATTTTTTAAACATAATTTCACCACAATCAATACCTTTCGTGAGACACAGGGCACTTTAGTCTTAGATATCTGTTTTTAGAGTAAAAATAATTAATTTGACCCAAGCTAGAAATCTCTCCAAACAATGATCATGAAAAAACATTGTTGGAGCAGTGTCAAGTACAGAGTCAGCAAATAATTTTATAATGGTCTCTTATGAAGTTTTTAAAAATTTGCCAAGAGTTTTCTAACATAGAAAACTGATTAGTTAGTAAAATACTCACAGTTTAAAATATGCAAAGTTTTCAAACTCAGGTACTTTATATCTCAAAAGAATAGAAAAAAATTAGCATAGTCCTATCAGCAAGAGAATTTTGTCATTGAAAGCTCTACAAAAATACTTTATGAACAATTTCACATTCTGGAATAAAATGTGTTTTGTATATCTTGTGTGCTGTAACATAGCAAGATTTTAATTTATTTTTATGGTAAAGCTACTAAGAGTATCAGCTGCTGTCCACTCTTGTCAGCTACTAGTTAAAGTAAAGGTCATTCACCAACACAAACCTATCACTTATCATACACACTAAGGTATTGACCGTCATTAATATAAAACAATCATATAACTTATCATACACACTAAGGTATTGACTGTCATTAATATAAAACAACCCTATCACTTATCATACACACTAAGGTATTGACTGTCATTAATATAAAACAACCCTATCACTTATCATACACACTAAGGTATTGACTGTCATTAATATAAAACAACCCTATCACTTACCATACACACTGAGGTATTGACTGTCATTAATATAAAACAACCCTATCACTTACCAAATGCACTAAGGTATTGACTGTCATTAATATAAAACAACCCTATCACTTACCAAATGCACTAAGGTATTGACTGTCATTAATATAAAACAACCCTATCACTTACCATACACACTAAGGTATTGCCCGTCATTAATATAAAACAACCCTATCACTTACCATACACACTGAGGTATTGACTGTCATTAATATAAAACAACCCTGTCACTAACCATACGCACTAAGGTATTGACCATCATTCTTATAAAGTAATCCTATCATTTATCATACACACTAAGATATGGACTGTTATTAATATAAAACAACCCTATCACTTATCATATGCACTAAGGTATTGACCATCATTCTTACAAAGCAATCCTATCATTTACCATACACACTAAGGTATTGACCGTCATTCGTACAAAGCAATCCTATCATTTATCATACACACTAAGATATTGACCGTCATTCTTACAAAGCAATCCTCTCATTTATCATACACACTAAGATATTAACCGTCATTCTTATAAAGCAATCCTATTATTTACCATACACATTAAGATATTGACTGTCATTCTTATAAAGCAATCCTATCATTTATCATACACACTAAGATATTGACTGTCATTCTTATAAAGCAACCCTATCACTTACCATACACACTAAGGTATTGACTGTCATTCATATAAAGCAACCCTATCACTTACCATACACACTAAAGTATTGACTTCATTCTTATAAAACAACCCTACATCTTACACTTCAATGCACTGACTGTCATTACTATAAAACAACCCTATCACTTACCATATACACTAAGATATTGACTATTATTATTATAAAACAACCCTACCAGCTATCTTACACATAAAGTTATTGACTGTATATGTGTTTGTGCTTTTTTATAGCAAAGCCACATTGAGCTATCTGCTAAGCAAACTGAGGTGAATCGAACCCCTGATTTTAGTGTTATAAATCCATAGTCTTACTGCTGTACTAGTGTGGGAGCATATTGACTGTAATTCTCATAAAGCAATCCTACTAATATAAAACCAGTATAGAAACATCAGTGTTAATATAAAAACAGTTTAAGGACATTACAATTATACTAAACCAGTATAGAGACATTATTCCCATATAAAAATAGTATAGAGACATTGGTGTTATATTAAACCAGTATAGAGACATCAGTGTTACATAAAAACAGTATAGACATCATAATCTGTGATGTTGAGAAAACCCACTTGTAGAGAAAAATATATATGTAAAAACGGCTTATTTGGGTTGAGAAACTTTGTTCGCTCCTCTACGTAAAATGTTTTCTCAAACCAAATGAGCCATTTTTACATATATAGTACAGACATCAGTGTTATATAAAACCTGTATAGAGACATTACAGTTATATCAAACCAGTATAGGCATATTAGTGTTATATAAAAGCAGTAGAGAGATATCAATGTTATATAAAACCAGTATAGAGACATCAGTGTTGTATAAAACTTGTAGAAATATCAGTGTTATATAAAACTAGAGATATCAGTATTATATAAAACAACTAGAAATATATCAGTGTTACATAAAACCAGTATAGAGACATCAGTATTATATAAAACTTGTAGAAATATCAGTGTTATATAAAACTAGAGATATCAGTATTATATAAAACAACTAGAAATATATCAGTGTTACATAAAACCAGTATAGAGACATCAGTATTATATAAAACTTGTAGAAATATCAGTGTTATATAAAACTAGAGATATCAGTGTTATATAAAACAACTATAAATATATTAGTGTGCATAAAACCAGTAGAAATATCAGTGTTATATAAAACCAGTAGAGAGATATAAGTGTTATATAAAGCCAGTGTAGAGATATTACTGTTGTATGAAACCAGTATAAAACTAGTATCTGATGTAAAACCAGTAAAGGGTCTTCATATTTATTATATCATCAGACACTGAGTTACAAGAAATATCTCGTGGTATAATTAGAATGACTATGTAAATCATTTGGACAGTCACAAATGTTTTCATCATTTTTGTATTGAGATTTTATAGTGATATAAGACACAAGTCGATTTTTATGGCAAAAAATCAGTAGAAATGTGGATTTGAGTCATTAAAAGAAATATGGCTTTTAATAATGTATGACACAAATAATTGTGTTAATATACAGCAACTAAAATTTGAAACCAAATGATATAACACAGCTGTTTACCTATTTCAGGAGTACATTCTTCTACAAGTATAAGAAATAATGGTTTATACTTATGTTCAAAATACCAATACTGAAAGTGAAAATGTACAGATGAGTAAAACAGTTTTGTAGACATGTACAAGTAATACATGTTTTCACTGAGACAAAATAACATGTTTCTGAAATAAAAATGATACATTTCAAGTTAAGATAAACATTGTACAAAATTTATATTTAAAGTTGGTGGAAACAGATGCATGAGTGATGTCACCAGTAGTTTACCCACCACCATAATTAGATTCTTCTTCATCGTACTCTGCTGAAGTATCATCCATATTGATGTTCACATGTGGCTGTGGAAAGCAAAGGACAATAAGTTAACACTCATATGAAACTAAAAGATACATATTAACCACCAACTGCTTCTTTTGCTTCAACATTCTAGCAATAACTTGTAATAAAAAAATTAAGTCATTACACACCATGAAACAAGAACACTTCCAAGAAGCTTTCTTCACAGTTCAAGCAACTCGATAACCCAAACACTTGTAGATATTTTTCTTTACAAATCCAACAACCCAATAACCTGATCACTTGTAGATATTTTTCTTCACATATCAAACAACCCAATAACCTGATCACTTGTAGATATTTTTCTTCACATATCAAACAACCCAATAATCCAAGCACTTTTTGGAAGGTAAACTTTTCTCTTTTTTCTTGATAAATTGGGTTTCTCACACATACTGTTGTTGTTTCCTTAACAAAAGTAAGGGATGCATGCACTTTGTCCACAATGGTGAATCATACTCTAAACTCACCAGAAGACGTTAGAGTTGCTTGTTTATCAAATTTTTTTCTATCTGCTTTATTGAAGTACTTCAGTTTTTTGGATTGTGCTACTTTCTCATGCATTAAAACTAAAGGTTTAAAAATTAAAATGTAATAATCATCACAAGCTAAAATTAATTCAACAAAAGATACTAGATGGCACTCATACAAGAGTGATATAATCTTTCAATAAATGAAATTAGAAAATATCACAAAATTTAAATAAAACTTGCTAGGTGATCAATAAAAGTGAGATTCTGAAACATAAGAAATGAGAAAACAAAAATACATTTTAAAAACTATTTATCAGCAAAATATTTCTAATTTTAAACTTCTCAATAAAACAAGAGATATTCAAAATAATTTATTAATCGAGATGACAATATCTGACATGAATTATAATTGATGATTTATTTAATTAAGATAAAAATATTCTTGTATAATTTATGTAAGTTAGGGTGAGAATATTCTGGCATAATTCAGACATTATGATTATAATATCTGACATAATTTTTGCACTAGGATTGGAATATATTGATGTATTTATTAGTTAAAATTGGAATATGTTGGTGTATTTATTATTTAAAACTGGAATATGTTGGTGTATTTATTATTTAAAACTGGAATATGTTGGTGTATTTATTAGTTAAGGTGAGAATAACCAGAATAATTCATGAACTAAAATAAGAATATTTGACATAGGTTAATAATTAAGGCCATTATATGTGGCATTATATATTAAAATAAAAATATCTGGCAAAGTTTATCAATTAAGATGACAATATCTGGCATAAGTTATTTATTAAGTTCAGAATATTTGAATAATTTATTAAGATGATAACATGGATATAATTTCTCAATCAATATGAAAATATTTGACAGAGTTCATTAACTAAGTGGAGAATAATATGGCATAGCAAACCAGCCATTTTAAGAACATCTGAAATTATGTCTTAATCCAAATTAGGATACATATATATGTATATAAATAAATATATATTTCATAATGTGGTAGTTAAAATGACAATACCTCATTAATTTGTTAAGTAATATGAGAATTTCATATGTAATTCACATCAGAATATCTAATATACTTTATTATTAATTTTATTCTGAGCATGTCACAAAAATAATTGTAGGATCTCTTGTAAATCCAATCAATCAAAGTTACAACAGAAACATATTAAGGTATAGTCAGTACTAAATGTCTCTTAAATTACCATTTAAGTGTGAAAAAATGAAATAAAGCAAAATAATTTACTTACAGAATTTTGAAGCAAGTCTACTGATCTGAAAAAAAAGAAACATTTTACATTACATTTGATATCCAACAAAATTATAGCAAAGTTGTTTGTAGAGTAAGTGATGCTAAAAATAAGTTTTTAATGAACTTTCTAGTATGATAGTATGATCTACAGAATATGTAAAATAAAAAAAAATTATGAAATAAGTGAAGATGTTTCTTTCACTAGACGTTTTCTTAAGCATTTTGGTTATATTTTCTATTTCACCTTTTCAGCAGGATATAGCATATTCAACATATAGTTCACCCAGAATGTAACATTTAAAAAAAGTTTTCAAACATATGATGAAGAATTTTCAAAATGTACCTATCTCAGGATGTGTCATATTCAATATGTACCAATCTCAGGATATAGCATGTTCAATATATACCTGTCTCATGATGTAGCATGTTTGTTATATATCAATCTCAGGATGCAGCATGTTTTATATGTATCTATCTCAGAATGTAGAATGTTCAGTACCAAAAACATGAACATGGAAGAATACTGAATATTGTGACTCAACAAAAACGAAGTTTCATAGCAGAGAAGAAAAACAAAATAATATACTTATTGTATTTATCTCTATCTAAAGGAATAAATGAAGACTAGATAACTCAACAGAAAAATATTGCTAGATGTCAGATTATGTTTGACAAAAAAATTAAATACTTTATTAGACCAGAAGAAAGAAGTGAACAAAAATATTATAAACAAGATCTACTATCAAAAAAATATGACTTTTTAAATAACCATAAAGTCATAAATAAATTGGACTTAACACCAAATGATAAACTAGAAGTTTCAAAATTAGGTATAAATTTCTCACATAGTCTAAACATGGGTTATAAGGAGGACATCACAATTGAAACTGAAACTAATTTTAAGAAAATTAAATATTAATAAAGCTCATATTGTTAGAAGTGAATGTTATAATATATTAAATGATTTTTTGATTCATGAACAATTACAAAAATTATTTTGAAATTTTGAAGAGTTTAAAGGGACAAAATGTTATTTAGAAGGCTGATGAAAGTGGACAAAGTATAACTATTAATAAGTAAACAGGATTATGATTCCACATCAAAAAATTAAAATATGTATTACTTTAACAATTTTGAAAAGCAAAGTTTAATTTCAAGTAAGATTATCTATTTTACCCATACTATATACTTTGCCTAAGCTTCAAAAGACTTGCAATCATTTTAATCCTATTTTATCTAATATTAAGAGTTAAGTTATAATATAACAAGGTTCATATAAAAAAGTTTTTAATTTTAAGGGATAAAAAATAAAAAACAAATCAAGAATTCGTTTGAATTTGTGGAAATAACTGAGTATGCAACTTTACATCAGAAATATATCTTGTCTGTTAATGTTTTGCCAATGTTCACCAAAGTACTTGGAAAAACAAACTATTGCATGTTTTTAAGGAAAACTTGAAGGAAAATGATAATTTAGTCTTAGAAATAGCAGATGTCATTAACTTTGCCAATATCTCATTTTTTTAAAATTAATAATAAAGTTTATAAACATAATGAAGGTATAGCTATGGGTTCCCCTATCAATGTTATAGAGTGATTTATTTATGGGCAGTTTTTAAACTGAAATGTTAGAAAAAAACGGATAAAAACCTTAGTCTAATTAAGGTATGTTGATGACATTTTTTATAAGGTGGCATGATAAAGAGGAATTGGCTATTTCTACTAATTACCTAAATAATAATAGCAATTCTATCAGATTTAACATTTAATTATGAAGTTGAGATAAATAATTTTTTTATCCTTTTTGGATGTTTTGGTGAGTAAAAGCTACAGTTCTTTAGTCTTATGTGGACAGGATATTAAAATCGTGTTATAAATTGGAAGAAAATAGTAACGACCTATTATTAATTAAGCACATAGCTGTAGAAAGATGTTGTATATCCTGATGTTGTTGACAGAGCAGTAAAAAACTAAACACAACTTGTTGATAAAAGTGAAACATGAAAGTTTGGTATTGTCTTTTACACCTGGTTTACCTCGTCACTTAACGATGGAATTCAGTAAAAAAACAAATATTTTCAGATGATAAAGTATCTTAATATAACTAAAGAAAAGATTTAACATGGGAAAATGTTATATATAAAATATTATGTGACTGTGAAAAGGTTTATACATGATAAACTAGAAGAAAGTCGAAATACTGAATGAATGAGCACAAGAGATCTTAAAATCAATATTACTATCACCATAAGCAGAACATATTAATGAAACTAAACATACAATTCAGAAAGAAAAACTGTTATTTTATTCCAACCTGATATTGCTATTAGTAAGACTACACATTAATCTATTGAGATAATTAAATATAAAAAAATGCAAATTTAAAATATTGAATAAAGGTGGTGGAAATGTGTCAGTGGATAACGTGAAATTATTTAATTTAAGAGTAAGCAACAACTACATGTAAGGATGGAGGCGCTATACCAGTGAAAATGGGTTCTCTTAGGGTACACCCATTCCCCCATCCCCTACACACACACAGCAAATTTACATTCACTTGGAATTTATTGTTCCTAGGAGCAGGTTTCTGACCAACCCTGGTTATATTTTATTGTTCCTAGAAGCAGGTTTCTGACCAACCCTGGTTATATTTTATTGTTCCTAGAAGCAGGTTTCTGACCAACCCTGGTTATATTTTATTGTTCCAAGAAGCAGGTTTCTGACCAACCCTGGTTATATTTTAGTGTTCCTAGAAGCAGGTTTCTGACCAACCCTGGTTATGTTTTATTGTTTCTTGAAGCAGGTTTCTGACCAACCCTGGTTATATTTTATTGTTCCTGGAAGCAAGTTTCTGACCAACCCTGGTTATATTTTATTGTTCCTGGAAGCAGGTTTCTGACCAACCCTGGTTATATTTTATTGTTCCTAGAAGCAGGTTTCTGACCAACCCTGATTATATTTTAGTGTTCCTAGAAGCAGGTTTCTGACCAACCCTGATTATATTTTATTGTTTCTTGAAGCAGGTTTCTGACCAACCCTGGTTATATTTTATTGTTCCTGGAAGCAGGTTTCTGACCAACCCTTGTTATATTTTATTGTTCCTGGAAGCAGGTTTCTGACCAACCCTGGTTATATTTTAGTGTTCCTAGAAGCAGGTTTCTGACCAACCCTGGTTATGTTTTATTGTTTCTTGAAGCAGGTTTCTGACCAATCCTGGTTATATTTTATTGTTCCTGGAAACAGGTTTCTGACCAATCCTGGTTATATTTTAGTGTTCCTGGAAGCAGGTTTCTGACCAACCCTGATTATATTTTAGTGTTCCTAGAAGCAGGTTTCTGACCAACCCTGATTATATTTTATTGTTTCTTGAAGCAGGTTTCTGACCAACCCTGGTTATATTTTATTGTTCCTGGAAGCAAGTTTTTGACCAACCCTGGTTATATTTTATTGTTCCTGGAAGCAGGTTTCTGACCAACCCTGGTTATATTTTATTGTTCCTAGAAGCAGGTTTCTGACCAACCCTGGTTATATTTTATTGTTCCTAGAAGCAGGTTTCTGACCAACCCTGGTTATATTTTATTGTTCCTAGAAGCAGGTTTCTGACCAACCCTGGTTATATTTTATTGTTCCAAGAAGCAGGTTTCTGACCAACCCTGGTTATATTTTAGTGTTCCTAGAAGCAGGTTTCTGACCAACCCTGGTTATGTTTTATTGTTTCTCGAAGCAGGTTTCTGACCAATCCTGGTTATATTTTATTGTTCCTGGAAGTAGGTTTCTGACCAACCCTGGTTATATTTTATTGTTCCTAGAAGCAGGTTTCTGACCAACCCTGATTATATTTTAGTGTTCCTAGAAGCAGGTTTCTGACCAACCCTGGTTATATTTTATTGTTTCTTGAAGCAGGTTTCTGACCAACCCTGGTTATATTTTATTGTTTCTTGAAGCAGGTTTCTGACCAACCCTGGTTATATTTTATTGTTCCTGTAAGCAGGTTTCTGACCAACCCTGGTTATATTTTATTGTTCCTGGAAGCAGGTTTCTGACCAACCCTGGTTATATTTTAGTGTTCCTAGAAGCAGGTTTCTGACCAACCCTGGTTATGTTTTATTGTTTCTTGAAGCAGGTTTCTGACCAATCCTGGTTATATTTTATTGTTCCTGGAAACAGGTTTCTGACCAATCCTGGTTATATTTTAGTGTTCCTGGAAGCAGGTTTCTGACCAACCCTGATTATATTTTAGTGTTCCTAGAAGCAGGTTTCTGACCAACCCTGGTTATGTTTTATTGTTTCTTGAAGCAGGTTTCTGACCAATCCTGGTTATATTTTATTGTTCCTGGAAACAGGTTTCTGACCAATCCTGGTTATATTTTAGTGTTCCGAGAAGCAGGTTTCTGACTAACCCTGGTTATATTTTATTGTTCCTAGAAGCAGGTTTCTGACCAACCCTGGTTATATTTTATTGTTCCTAGAAGCAGGTTTCTGACCAACCCTGGTTATATTTTAGTGTTCCTAGAAGCAGGTTTCTGACCAACCCTGGTTATGTTTTATTGTTTCTTGAAGCAGGTTTCTGACCAATCCTGGTTATATTTTATTGTTCCTGGAAACAGGTTTCTGACCAATCCTGGTTATATTTTAGTGTTCCTGGAAGCAGGTTTCTGACCAACCCTGATTATATTTTAGTGTTCCTAGAAGCAGGTTTCTGACCAACCCTGATTATATTTTATTGTTTCTTGAAGCAGGTTTCTGACCAATCCTGGTTATATTTTATTGTTCCTGGAAGCAAGTTTTTGACCAATCCTGGTTATATTTTATTGTTCCTAGAAGCAGGTTTCTGACCAACCCTGGTTATATTTTAGTGTTCCTAGAAGCAGGTTTCTGACCAACCCTGGTTATGTTTTATTGTTTCTTGAAGCAGGTTTCTGACCAATCCTGGTTATATTTTATTGTTCCTGGAAACAGGTTTCTGACCAATCCTGGTTATATTTTAGTGTTCCGAGAAGCAGGTTTCTGACTAACCCTGGTTATATTTTAGTGTTTCTAGAAGCAGGTTTCTGACCAACCCTGGTTATATTTTATTGTTCCTAGAAGCAGGTTTCTGACCAACTCTGGTTATATTTTATTGTTCCTAGAAGCAGGTTTCTGACCAACCCTGATTATATTTTAGTGTTCCTAGAAGCAGGTTTCTGACCAACCCTGGTTATATTTTATTGTTTCTTGAAGCAGGTTTCTGACCAACCCTGGTTCTATTTTATTGTTCCGAGAAGCAGGTTTCTGACCAACCCTGGTTATTTTTTATTGTTCCTAGAAGCAGGTTTCTGACCAACCCTGGTTATATTTCATTTTCGGGAAATGAAATAAACTTTAACCTAAATCACCACCGTGTGATGTTGATGTAAAGATGACACAGATGTAGTGTTAAATCAATGCAAAGGCATCAAAAGCCACATATGAAGACCTGCCTTGCACTTGTAGTGTGCAGCTTTTCAGCTGGCTATGCGTCCCAAAGTCAAAAACTGGTGAATAGTCAAAACTATGGTTAATTTTCGTTCATCACTATCTTTCTTAAACAGGCCTAGTTGTAATAGTAACTATAATTTTATCTTAGTTTAATAGAGTAAAGCAGCCTTCGAGATCTTTTAACTACTTGTTTTATTATTATTCTATGTAAAACTGATAAAGCTTTGGAATACATTCTGCTAGTAACTCATGTACGCTATCATATAAAAAGTGTAAAGAAACAAGTATTAGGAAAAACTTCATTGCTAAAAAAGAAAGCTATTTATTATAAGTTTTTCTTATAATACATTTAAACACCATAGCTTACAGCAAAAACGACTGAGTAAAGTGCACCAAAATCTATGCATAGCTACCAAACAAACTTCTGCGAAGGTTGCAGAGGCAGTTTTTAATCGATTCCTGATTGTTGAGATTTATATTTTCTGAAATTCTTCCTTACCAACATTAGCTCTTTAAAGCCATTCATTCAAGCATCGTGGAGATGTAGGAACTGTTTAAGCAAAGGAAAAGCTTCATTTTATTCTAGTGGGAATGTTTTGTTTTATCAGAGTAAACAAAGTGTGTGTGTATATTTATGTATATATAACACTGCCTTCAGCTTTATTATCATTTATTATAGTCTTACAAGCCACTACAGAGCAAAATGACTAGGAATATTTTACTGAAACAAGGACAATAGTATTGAATGTAGTATTGAATATGTAATATGGTGGTTTAACACGTTGGCTCCCACACAACCCACCGGTGGGTTGTGATAGTCTTCCAGTTCGACCCACCAGTGAGTCATGCTCTATTTTCATTTTAAAGTATCACTTAATGGCTACATATACACTCTTCCTAAACAAAGTAGTTGTAAAGTAACTAGTGAGACCGTGGAAAGTATCGGCAGAATTGGCTTGAGAGCCAATGTGTTAAAATTAATTCAGGTGCCTTTATATTTTCGCCCTGAAGAATTTGTCTAAGTCCTTCACTTACATTGAAAAAATCTGGTGTTTTAATAATGTGTCTTAATTGTAAAATAATTTGTGCAACTTATAACACATTAGGCCCGACATGGGTTAAGGCTTTCGACTCATAATCTGAGGGTCGCGGGTTCGCATCCCTGCTGCACCAAACATGTTCGCCTTTTCAGTTGTTGGGGCGTTATAATGTTACGGTCAATCCCACTATTCGTTGGTAATAGCCCAAAAGTTGGCAGTGAGTGGTGATGACTAGCTGCCTTACACTACTATATTACAGACAGCTAGACCAGATTGCCCTCGAGTAGCTTTGTGCGAAATTAAAAAAAAAACACATTAATTGGAGACTGCCACATTAAGTATTCATCATATCTCGGGTTCTCTGTTTTTCTTTGTCTTTAAATGATTTTATGCCACCATTTCAGTAAGTTTTCTAACTGTAGACGATTATCGTAGTAAATTTCTCTACTCATGGGAGTGGTGGTTTATTCTACTGATTAATATACTTCGCTGAAATTGTATGTATTTTATTATAATTTTTCATGTTTTGTATCACAAGCCAACAGCAAAATTGGCTGGGTATTTTGTACCAAAACATAGACTGATATACTATATTAAATCGTGAGAATTCGGCTTCCTCTATACTCGACACTTGTTAAGAGCTTTCAAATGTTGTTTGTCTCAAAACAGATTCCACTATTAATACCTACTATTACTAGTAAGTGTTGAATAGACTTTGAAAGGTCGTTAAATACAAGTTTTAAACACGTTTTATTATTCTTACCTGTTAACTGTTAACACATATATAGGTAGCTCGCGACCATTAGTTACACAGTCAAGTGAAGGCTCAGCCGAAAAAAGTTACAAAATGTGATGTTAGCATGTGAGTGATAACAATTTTCATAACAGGTGATAGGATGGATTTCACACTTTAATACAGATAAGAGACTACTATGTCCTGTTAAAAGGTGCTCTAAAGTAACTGAGCCTGTCTTTGTGGACTTCAAGAAAAATTAGACAAAAAAAATTATTTGAGGTTCAGGATACAGCTGCAAGGGATAACGTAAGTGAATTATTCACTGATTTGTATTGCGAAGAACGATGATAAAGAAAAATAGTTCGTCTTGTTTACTAGATCTCAAAGTAATACGTTTGACTTGTTTCGATTATATTCTAAAACAAGTGGATTGTGAGCTGTCAGTTATTCTGGAAATTTGTCGCCAACAAGTCACAGACACCTACTGTAGAAGATTCCCAGCCCATATACATAAAACTCTGACATACATACGAGCTGACATAAGGTACGAATTAAACTACAAGTACTTACGCCCTGACATAAGGTGTATGGTTCATCTGGGAAGTGTCAAATCTCTCTAACTTTTCTTTCTCCATTTCATCATTAACCAGTTTCGTTTTCTTCATTTTCTTTTTCTTTCTTTTCTTTTTTCTTTCAGATTGGTTTTCGTTAAGGTTCTCATCACCATCCACTACATCTTGCGGCTCTCCTCCAGTTTCTCCTTCCACATCTTCTTCCTGCGTCAAATACTTATTCAAACTGTTGCTACTCATCAGGTTCTAATTACTTATCCTTGTTTAAAACTAAATATGATTACATAAGTTGAACTTACTTATGTATGACAGATGTCATGTTATTCGGAGAAGTAAAGATAAACAAATATACTGGTAAACGTGGTAACAAACTAAAGACGTACTTCGTCATGTGTTGATACACTACTAAACCCACATATCGGGAAATACGGTAACAAACTAAAGAAGTACTTCGTCATGTGTTGATACACTACTAAACCCACATATCGGAAAATACGGTAACAAACTAAAGAAGTACTTCATCATGTTTTGATACACTACTAAACCCACATATCGGTAAATACGGTAACAAACTAAAGAAGTACTTCGTCATGTGTTGATACACTACTAAACTCACATATCGGTAAATACGGTAACAAACTAAAGAAGTACTTCGTCATGTGTTGATACACTACTAAACCCACATATCGGGAAATACGGTAACAAACTAAAGAAGTACTTCGTCATGTGTTGATACACTACTAAACCCACATATCGGAAAATACGGTAACAAACTAAAGAAGTACTTCATCATGTTTTGATACACTACTAAACCCACATATCGGTAAATACGGTAACAAACTAAAGAAGTACTTCGTCATGTGTTGATACACTACTAAACTCACATATCGGTAAATACGGTAACAAACTAAAGAAGTACTTCGTCATGTTTTGATACACTACTAAACCCACATATCGGTAAATACGGTAACAAACTAAAGAAGTACTTCGTCATGTGTTGATACACTACTAAACCCGCATATCGGTAAATACGGTAACAAACTAAAGACATACTTCGTCATGTGTTGATACACTACTAAACCCACATATCGGTAAATACGGTAACAAACTAAAGAAGTACTTCGTCATGTTTTGATACACTACTAAACCCGCATATCGGTAAATACGGTAACAAACTGAAGAAGTACTTCGTCATGTGTTGATACACTACTAAACCCACATATCGGTAAATACGGTAACAAACTAAAGAAGTACTTCGTCATGTTTTGATACACTACTAAACCCGCATATCGGTAAATACGGTAACAAACTAATGAAGTACTTCGTCATGTTTTGATACACTACTAAACCCGCATATCAGTAAATACGGTAACAAACTAATGAAGCACTTCGTCATGTTTTGATACACTACTAAACCCACATATCGGTAAATACGGTAATTAATTACAGAAGTAATTATTAATATTTTATAAATACGGTAATGTGCGTTGAGTAATCGAAAATCGTAAAAGACTACAGTAATACGTGCAGAGTGTGTGAGTGTGTTTTCTTATAGCAAAGCCACATCGGGCTATCTGTTGAGTCTACAGAGGGGAATCGAACCCATGTTTTAGAGAGAGTGACTTACACATAACAGGAGACCTAACGGTATAAGGTCTTTCTAATCGGACTTCCAAGTTATATCCATTACTAGATTAAATAAATCAGATTTTCTGTATTATGCACTCTTCACGTACCTTCTCTATGGCGGTTAGACTCTCCGCATCAGCCAGGTTGTCAACCGCAATGGCCAAGAAGACGTTTAACAGAATGTCTAAAGAATTACTGAGGAAATATTGAAACTACATAGTATCTGTTTCTCAAGTGAGTACTGTCTCATCAGTAATCATGTTTATGTGTTATCCACACGACTACAGTCTCATCAGTAATCATGTTTGTGTTATCCACACGACTACAGTCTTATCAGTAATCATGTTTATGTGTTATCCACACGACTACAGTGTTATCAATAATCATGTTTATGTGTTATCTACACGACTACAGTCTCATCAGTAATCATGATTATGTGTTATCCACACGACTAGTGTTATCAATAATCATGTTTATGTGTTATCCACACGACTACAGTCTCATCAGTAATCATGTTTATGTGTTATCCACACGACTACAGTGTTATCAATAATCATGTTTATGTGTTATCCACACGACTACAGTCTCATCAGTAATCATGTTTATGTGTTATCCACACGACTACAGTCTCATCAGTAATCATGTTCATCTGTTATCCACACGACTACAGTCTCATCAGTAATCATGTTTATGTGTTATCCACACGACTACAGTCTCATCAGTAATCATGTTCATCTGTTATCCACACGACTATAGTCTCATCAGTAATCGTGTTTATGTGTTATCCACACGACTACAGTGTTATCAATAATCATGTTTATGTGTTATCCACACGACTAGTCTCATCAGTAATCATGTTCATCTGTTATCCATACGACTACAGTCTCATCAGTAATCATGTTTATGTCATCCACACGACTACAGTCTTATCAATAATCATGTTCATCTGTTATCCACACGACTACAGTCTCATCAGTAATCACGTTCATCTGTTATCCACACGACTAAAGTCTTATCAGTAATCATGTTTATGTGTTATCCACACGACTAGTCTCATCAGTAATCATGTTTATGTGTTATTCACACGACTACAGTCTCATCAGTAATCATGTTCATCTGTTATCCACACAACTACAGTCTCATCAGTAATCATGTTCATCTGTTATCCACACGACTACAGTCTCATCAGTAATCACGTTCATCTGTTATCCACACGACTACAGTCTTATCAGTAATCATGTTTATGTGTTATCCACACGACTAGTCTCATCAGTAATCATGTTTATCTGTTATCCAAACGACTACAGTCTTATCAGTAATCATGTTTATCTGTTATCTATATGGCTGCAGTCGCATCAGTAATTATCTTTATCTTTTATCCATACGAATACAATCTTATCAGTCATTATATTTATCTTGCATCTTTACAACTACAGTCTCATCAGTAATTATCTTTATCTTTTATCCATACGAATACAATCTTATCAGTCATTATATTTATCTTTCATCTTTACAACTACAGTCTCATCAGTAATTATATTTATCTGTTATCCATAGGATTACAGTCCTTAGTATTAATTATCTTTAGCAGTTATTGTTGTAAATGATAAAGTATATCATATCACACTTAATAAAAGGATACAGTTACCACATATAAAAAGAATTATGAAGTACACACAAGCCAGAACACCAACAGAACTAACACCACCATAAGCATTAATACCATGATACATCACGACATTCCAGTCTTCACCAGTTAGAATCTGTAAATACAGCAAAGTCAACATTATACAAAAGTTATAGCAAACTTGTCGAAGTTCGTACCTTAAAATAAACACAGTTGATTATTGTTTCACATAATCATTGGTTAGTTAAACGTTTTTAAATTTTAAAACTTTGCTTTGTGAACAATAAGTGACAAGATTATAATGAACATTGAGTTACCTGAAATACGGTGAGCAAAGATTGCCAAAAAGAGTCAAAGTTGCTTCGTGGTTTATCCTCAGTCTCAACAAAATTGAACTTTCCACCAAAAACTTGCATGCCAAGGAGAGCAAAAATGACAATGAAGAGGAACAAGAGAAGAAGCAGACTTGCAATGGAACGCATGGAATTAATGAGTGAAGCTACCAGGTTTCTTAGTGACGCCCAATACCTACATAATAAAGTCACAGTACCTGAAGTTCACAACAAACTCGAACACATTCTACACGAAAACTTTGAACACGATAGTTAAGAAAACTTGTGAAGTAAGTAGATGTATCTGTTATAAAAATACAGTTCAGAACAAGGTATAACGTAAGTAGATATACCTGTTATAATAATACAGTTCAGAACAAGGTGTAACGTAAGTAGATATACCTGTTATAATAATACAGTTCAGAACAAGGTATAACGTAAGTAGATATACCTGTTATAATAATATAGTTCAGTACAAGGTATAACGTAAGTAAATATACCTGTTATAATAATACAGTTCAGAACAAGGAAAAACGTAAGTAAATATACCTGTTATAATAATATAATTCAGAACAAAATATAACGTAAGTAGATATACCTGTTATAATAATACAGTTCAGAACAAAGTATAACGTAAGTAAATATACCTGTTATAATAATACAGTTCAGAACAAGGTATAACGTAAGTAGATATACGTGTTACAATAATATAGTTCAGTACAAGGTATAACGTAAGTAGATATACCTGTTATAATAATACAGTTCAAAACAAGGTGTAACGTAAGTGGATATACCCGGTATAATAATACATTTGAGAACAAGGTATAACGTAAGTATCAGGTCATGCCGTAAGTAAT
Organism: Tachypleus tridentatus; assembly: GCF_004210375.1. Classification (NCBI taxonomy): domain Eukaryota; kingdom Metazoa; phylum Arthropoda; class Merostomata; order Xiphosura; family Limulidae; genus Tachypleus; species Tachypleus tridentatus. The sequence continues at coordinate 2,250,115 of NC_134825.1, read as the reverse complement.
GTTAGATTTTAGGTTCAGAAAAAGAGAAAGGATTTCAAACGTTTTTAATGTTATTTAATCAATAATGTATGTTTCATTATTATTAATTACTTCCTATCAACGATTCACAAGCTTCTGAATGTCACTTTTATAAAAGTCTTCAGGTTTGGAGGAAAATAATATAGAGAGGGTACTTTTGACATCTTCATGTGTTCTAAGTGCTTTTCCATCAAGATAGTTCTGCAAACTTTGTAATAGATGATAATCAGATGGGACAAGGTCTGGAGAATAAGGAGGATGTGGAAGTTTTTCCCAGTCTAGCTCTTCAATCTTCACAGATGTAATTCTTGCTATATGGGGCCATGCATTATCCTGGTGTAACACAACACCTTTACAATTGATCAAAGCAGGCCTCTTTTCTTTTAGTGCAACATGCAAGCAGCGCTCTAACTGTTGACAATAGAAGTCTGATGTAATCGTTACATTGAATGGCAGCAACTCAAAGTGGATCACACCAACAATATACCACCAAATGTTTAACAGGGCCTTCCTAGGGCGGTCGTCCATTTTGAACTGTGTTTTAGCCACTTCACAGCCGCTGAGCCATTATCGGCAGCACTTATTTTTACAATATATCCATTTTTCATCTTCAGTCACTAATCTGTCATAAAAGGTGAGTTAATACATGAAAGTGCAGAGAAGTACAAATGTCCACTCTTTCTCTAAGATTAGCTTCTGTCAAATCATGGGGAACCCTTTTTCCAAGTTGTTGTAAATGACAGTGAACTGTTGAATGGGTTGAATTAAGCTTCTATGCTAGTTCTTCAACTGTTACAGCACAATATTCATCAAATGCAGACAACAACAAGTCATCGTTAAACTCAACAGGATGACCTGAATGTGGCGCATCACTTAAGCTGTAATCACCTGATCTGAACTTCTGAAACCACTTACGACATTTTCTTGCATTGAGAGAGACTGCACCATAAACACCTTGAATGTTTCGGGTAGTTTCTGCTGCACTATTGCCTTTTTTAAACTCATAAAGCATTATATACCTAATGTGCTCCTCAGACACATCCATCTTCATAAGGGTTTATTTTATTAATGATACAAACAAGTGGAGTTGGGTTAGTTTCACTTATTTGTCTGAACATTTTTATACAAGTTCTAATACATATTTTAGTCGTTACAGCCTTCTTCAAAGACAGAAATGATGATTGACTTTCTGTATTAAATTTTGGAACATTACTTATGGGATGACCTGATAAATATATCTGTTATAATGATACAGTTCAGTTCAAGGTATAATGGAAAAATTTAGATTAGATTCTTACTTGGTGACTTTGAAGATTCGCAACAGCCGAACGCATCTTAAGACAGAAACTCCGAGAGGGGGCATGACATGCATGTATGTTAGCACCATCTCCAGGATGGAACTGATCACAACAAAACAATCAAACCGATTGAACAGAGATACGAAGTACCCCTGGAATCCCAAACTGTACATTTTGAGCAACATTTCTAGACTGAACAGTGCGACAAAAAACATGTTGGCTACCTCTGAAAGAAATCAAGAAAGTTCTAGTTAAAGAGAAACACTAAAGAAAAATACATTGGTTTCATTATTATCACGTGTGAGTTTACTTATACATGACTTACATGCTCTCTTACAGAGGCACAAAAATTTAGTAGAGTAAATATATTTTTTTAATTTCATCGCATAACAAATAATAGTTTCACATGTATCATAACCGAGGGCGTACTTTCTCTATGTATATATATCTAATTACGTTAGAAATTATTGAGTTTATCATTTCTCTGTATTCATGTAAAACAACACGTGCATACTACCTTGGAAGTAGTCCAGCCAGCTGGGCTGCTCATAATGTTCTGATGCAAGTGTGAATGTGTTGAAGAAGACCAGAATGATGACAATCCAGTAGAAAGCCTGGGATTTTACTGCCTTACGACAAGCTCTCCTCATCTTCCTGTTGTGTTTCTCCATCTCTCTACTAAAGTAACATGTCAAAACTCGTCATAACTGGGTTCTACGAAAATAATGTTTAAAGCTTCTCTGAAACAGTTACAGGACATTTCAGAAATTCTTCAAAGTATTGCGTTCGAATTTTGCCCACGATCATGTATGTATGTATGCTTCATTTCGATTTCAGAAAACAGCCAGTAGTAATAAAGACTGTTGTAATTTTTTTATGTCACTTCTAAGTTGTTATTTGTTCAGTAGATGTCCATCCTTACAGGTATGACTATCGTGTTTTGTTATACTCAAGTCTAAGTGAGATTCACTTTAATATGATAAAAGTGGACACCTCTAATGACTAAGACATAAAATGACACATCTTTTGACCAATATAGAAATGGATACATCTCTTTACACAAAATATAGTGTCCAAAATATAAATGGAAAAACCCTTCTGGCCAAGAAGGAAGTAGAAAAAATTCTACTTCTACTGACCAGTACGAAAGTTATCAACAAATAAAAGACTCTGCCAACCAATGACCACAATGAACATCGTTACCAGCCAGTTTTACCAGAGAATGTCCCCCCCGAATAACCTACATCTTGATTATCTATTTATAGACCACTGTTAAAGAGTGGTATTACACATTTTGAAATGAACATCGTTACCAGCCAGTTTTACCAAAGAATGTCTCCCCCCTAAGAACCTACATCTTGATTATCTATTTATAGACCACTGTTAAAGAGTGGTATTACACATTTTCAAATGAACATCGTTACCAGCCAGTTTTACCAAAGAATGTCTCCCCCCTAAGAACCTACATCTTGATTATCTATTTATAGACCACTGTTAAAGAATGGTATTACACATTTTCAAATGAACATCGTTACCAGCCAGTTTTACCAGAGAATGTCTCCCCCCTAAGAACCTACATCTTGATTATCTATTTATAGACCACTGTTAAAGAGTGGTATTACACATTTTCAAATGAACATCGTTACCAGCCAGTTTTACCAGAGAATGTCTCCCACAAAGAACCTACATCTTGATTATCTATTTATAGACCACTGTTAAAGAGTGGTATTACACATTTTCAAATGAACATCGTTACCAGCCAGTTTTACCAGAGAATGTCTCCCACAAAGAACCTACATCTTGATTATCTATTTATAGACCACTGTCAAAGAGTGGTATTACACATTTTGAAATGAACATCGTTACCAGCCAGTTTTACCAGAGAATGTCTCCCCCCTAAGAACCTACATCTTGATTATCTATTTATAGACCACTGTTAAAGAGTGGTATTACACATTTTCAAATGAACATCGTTACCAGCCAGTTTTACCAGAGAATGTCTCCCCCCTAAGAACCTACATCTTGATTATCTATTTATAGACCACTGTTAAAGAATGGTATTACACATTTTCAAATGAACATCGTTACCAGCCAGTTTTACCAGAGAATGTCTCCCCCCTAAGAACCTACATCTTGATTATCTATTTATAGACCACTGTTAAAGAGTGGTATTACTCACACATATTTTCTTCAGGCAAGAGTTTTTGTAATCTTAAAACAAAGGTAACACTACATTCATCAATATTCTTAATAAGGCATCATTCACACCTTGGTGATAACAATAAATAAAGGCATCATTCACACCTTGGTGATAACAATAAATATTCACTCTCTCTCTGCTCAGCACGTTATACCAATTAATATACATCACTTTGAGTTGTTTTTATAAATCAAAATACATTTGAATTTAAAAATTATATTCTTTAGCTAACTTGGATGTTATATGCACTTTACTGAAACAGTTTTAAAACAAATAACATAGTGACCTTTTGACTGTCCACCAAGATGGAGGTTTTAGATTATCTGCACTGCTAGTCTCTCCTTCTAACTTATCACCAACATCAATTTCATTCTGCTTGACCGTATAAGCGTCTAGATGAAATTATATTAAAGCAAATAAGTACAAAAATCCTAAACTATAACATTAATTAACTAATTAAGCTACGGTGTTCAAGTTGTGAGAATCAGCAAAACGTCCTTGTACTAAATAGATACAGATTTACAGATAGTTAATTTAAAAATATTAAATGCTTAAAGCAACCGTTGTTTAAGTAACCAAAATGGTTGAGCACTTTGGACACTGAAAGTGGTTATCTCAGTATTGGACCAGCATGGCCAGATGGTTAAGGCACTTAACTCGAAATCTGAGGATCGCAGGTTCGAATCCCCATCACACCAAACATGCTCGCCCTTTCAGCCGTGGGAGCATTAAAATGTTACGATCAAGCCCACTATTCATTGGTAAAACAGTAGCCCAAAAGTTGACGGTGGGTGGTGATGATTAGCTGCCTTCCCTTTAGTCTTACGCTGCTAAATTAGGGACGGCTAGCGCAGATAGACCTCGAGTAGCTTTGCAGAGAGTCACTTTGAAGGTTTAAAGTACCTAACTGTTGTCATTCGTAGAGTCACTTAGAGTGTCTAAAGCAATCAATTGTTGTTATCAGAGATTCACTTTGAGTGTCTAAAGCACTTAATCTTATAGCTACTTTAAAACGTCTAGCTTACACAACTTTTGCATGTAGTTCAGTAACCACATGTTTTTGAAATGTTATGGTCAGTAGAATAACTGTTACGTCTTATTTTATATTACGTCTAGAGTTTACCATGCCTAGTGTCTTCACTTCCTTCCTTTTCATCTGGATCGATATCCTCTGTAAATGAAGTTATAATCAGAACAATAAGTTTATAACACTACAAAAGTGAAATTAATTTCTTCAGTCTTTTGATTTTTAACTAAATTCTGTTTATGAACGACAAACGCTGCTCAATCGTAGGGTGCCAATATCAGAACAAAAAGAAATTAATACAACACAAAATCTTATACATTTACAGTAATATAAAATGTTAAAGATAAGTCAAACATATAAAATAATAACGTTAATTATTGGAAACTTAGTTTTTAAAAACTGAAGTTTAACTTTTAGGCTTGTAACAATAAAAAAACTATTATACCTATAGTAATATAAATCGCACATGTAGGTGTAGATGTGACACAAGTATGAATGTGATATTAATTATATTGTGCGACAAAAAGAGGAAGTGAATGTAATAAATATATAAACTTGTCTTTGTATTTGAAGTTAGGATATCTTGGTGTTCATGTATTTGAAGTTACGTTATCTTGGTGTTCGTGTATTTGAAGTTACGATATCTTGGTGTTCGTGTATTTGAAGTTACGTTATCTTGGTGTTTATGTATTTGAAGTTACGTTATCATGGTGTTCATGTATTTTACAGTTACGTTATCTTGGTGTTTATGTATTTTACAGTTACGATATCTTGGTGTTTATGTATTTGAAGTTACGATATCTTGGTGTTCATGTATTTGAAGTTACGATATCTTGGTGTTCATGTATTTTCTAGTTACGATATCTTGGTGTTTATGTATTTTCTAGTTATGACATCTTATTCCTCATGCATTTTGAAGTTATGATAACTTGTCATCTTTATACCTTTGTGTAATTTTTGTGTATTTTTTATTATAACAACTTACTGTTTATGTATGTTTAATTATGACAACTTACTATTTATGTGTGTTTAATTGTGACAATTTACTATTTATGTATGTTTAACTATGACAACTTACTGTATATGTATGTTTAACTGTGACAACTTACTGTATATGTATGTTTAACTATGACAACTTACTGTATATGTGTGTTTAACTATGACAACTTACTATTTATGTGTGTTTAATTATGACAACTTACTGTATATGTATGTTTAACTATGACAACTTACTGTATATGTGTGTTTAACTATGACAACTTACTGTATATGTATGTTTAACTATGACAACTTACTGTATATGTATGTTTAACTATGACAATTTACTGTATATGTATGTTTAACTATGACAATTTACTATTTATGTATGTTTAACTATGACAACTTACTGTATATGTATGTTTAATTATGACAACTTACTGTATATGTATGTTTAACTATGACAACTTACTGTATATGTGTGTATTTAACTATGACAACTTACTGTATATGTATGTTTAACTATGACAACTTACTGTATATGTATGTTTAACTATGACAACTTACTGTATATGTATGTTTAATTATGACAACTTACTGTATATGTATGTTTAATTATGACAACTTACTGTATATGTATGTTTAATGTTTAACTATGACAACTTACTGTATATGTATGTTTAACTATGACAACTTACTGTATATGTATGTTTAACTATATGACAACTTACTGTATATGTATGTTTAACTATGACAACTTACTGTATATGTATGTTTAACTATGACAACTTACTGTATATGTATGTTTAACTATGACAACTTACTGTATATGTATGTTTAACTATGACAACTTACTGTATATGCATTTTGTGGTTATGGCAATATGTCGTCTTTGAATTTTGGAGCTATGACAACTTCTTGTCTTTGTCCTTTGGAGCTATGACAACTTCTTGTTTTTGTCCTTTGGAGTTATAACAACTTCTTTAAGCATTTTGTAGCTATGACAACTTGTTTATGTATTCTATACTTATAATAAATTGTTGTTTGCGTGTTTTGTGGTCATGACAACTTGTTATCTTTGTATATTGGAGTTATTGCATCTTGGTGGTAATGTATTTTGTTGTTATGTTAACTTGTCATCATCGTATAATAAAGCTATGGTAACTTACTGTCTTACCTGCTTGAGTAATCCAATCTAAATAGCCACGAAGGTCTTCTTCTATTTGCTGCTTCTCCCGAAGTTTATGAAAGTCCCCCCTCGCCTTAGCTTTCTCTCTTTCTTTGGAGAATTCTCTGAAGATAATGAAAGTCGAGTTTGGTAACAATCAGATCTTAATGCCTTAACATTTCTACACGGTCTTATCAAATATATTTAAAGTGAACCTATACCTTACTTTAACTTTTTAATTTAGTTAAATAGTTGTGTTCCGGTTTGACTGAATACAAAATATAAAAGAGTATCCAGGTGCAAATGTTTGTTCGTGTTTGCTGTTTGAAGATAAAACAACGTCTAATTCTTATAACACCAAAACCCAGGGATGAATTCGTGGGGTAAAATTCAATTACAGCTTTTTATTATCCTTGCACTAAACAAATTTGTTTCAGCAACAGCATCCAGTTCATTGTTTTTATCAAAATTTTGCATGTTTAAAGTGTTAAAACAAAATATGCCTTAGCAAATGTTTGTTTATTTATTCAAAGTATGTTTGTAACAAATATTAAAATACTATTTACCCACTGAACACATTCAACATAACATTCAGTGTGAAGAATAATACATAGAAAACTCTACTTACCCACTTAAGACACCCAAAACAAGGTTAAGTACGAAGAATGAACCTATAATAATGAGACTAAGAAAATAAATCCATGGCCACTCGTTTCCTACAGCATCATTCATCTGAAAAATAAATATATACATTCCTATAGCATCATTCATCTGAAAAATAAATATATACATTCCTATAGCATCATTCATCTGAAAAATAAATATATACATTCCTATAGCATCATTCATCTGAAAAATAAATATATACATTCCTATAGCATCATTCATCTGAAAAATAAATATATACATTCCTATGGCATCATTCATCTGAAAAATAAATATATACATTCCTATGGCATCATTCATCTGAAAAATAAATATATACATTCCTATAGCATCATTCATCTGAAAAATAAATATATACATTCCTATAGCATCATTCATCTGAAAAATAAATATATACATTCCTATAGCATCATTCATCTGAAAAATAAATATATACATTCCTATAGCATCATTCATCTGAAAAATAAATATATACATTCCTATAGCATAATTCATCTGAAAAATAAATATATACATTCCTATAGCATCATTCATCTGAAAAATAAATATATACATTCCTATAGCATCATTCATCGGAAAAATAAATATATCCTTTCCTACAGCATCATTCATCTGAAAAATAAATATATACATTGCTATAGCATCATTCATCTGAAAAATAAATATATACATTCCTACAGCATTATTCATCTGAAAAATAAATATATACATTGCTATAGCATCATTCATCTGAAAAATAAATATATACATTCCTATAGCATCATTCATCGGAAAAATAAATATATACATTCCTACAGCATCATTCATCTGAAAAATAAATATATACATTCCTATAGCATCATTCATCTGAAAAATAAATATATACATTCCTATAGCATCATTCATCTGAAAAATAAATATATACATTCCTATAGCATCATTCATCTGAAAAATAAATATATACATTGCTATAGTATCATTCATCTGAAAAATAAATATATACATTCCTATAGCATCATTCATCTGAAAAATAAATATATACATTCCTATAGTATCATTCATCTGAAAATAAATCAATTTATGGAAATTTCAAATAAATCTGATACATCGCAAATAAGTGTTAGAAGTCTGATGTAATCTCATACAAATATCTTTTAATTTAAATATACATTTTCAATAAAGCTACAACTATCTTAAATTATTGTAACCTTACTTCTTATCTATTGTTAGGTAAAGCTCTTACACAATGAACACTTAGAGGAAAGTATCATATTATAAAGTTGTTAAATTGATCAGTTCGATTGTTGTACTTTAGTTGCGATTATTGACTTGTGAGTGTAGTTATGGTCGTGGTCAATAACAAGTTTTTCATTATTATTGTTACTTATAGTTTCCACTAATTCTAGGTTTTTATCTCCACTTGTATTCGTTGTATTCTGTTTTGTCTGCTGGTCACAATATAACTGAGAAACATTGGTTGTCTATTGCTATCTACTGTGCCAAGCTTTATTCTATACCCAGCCATGACTGCCTGAAATCCATGTAATCCAGTAATAATTCTTTATTCACTGCTACACTATTACCTGTTACTTCTCTCCTGCCATCATGTATCTTCGCATCCTTTCTCCTGTTACAGAAATATCAAACACTTCAGTTTACCCACGACATCTTCTGTGTCTTATCCAACTGGTCCATTTTGTTTTGATAGATTGTTTAGGAAGAGTATTCATGATGAAACTTTGTAAAATGGACAGCAACTGCCTGTTGTGGAGACATAAGTGTAGAGGACGAATTTTCGAAAATCTTCTTGAAGACGAAAGGCGGAAGATTTTCGAAAATTCGTCCTCTACACTTATGTCTCCACAACAGGCAGTTGCTGTCCATTCTACAAAGTTTCATCATGGTCTATTTTTGTTTTAACTATCTCATATGGACTCTATGTTCTATATAAGTCTTTCTGGACAGCTCTAAACTTTGTCTTCTAGGTGACATACGCCAGATATACCAATACTTATAACTATTAGCTATTCATCTCCATTTGTGTTGAGAGGGATTCACAAGTTTAACCCGAATACTTCCAACCACCAAAAGCTGGGATCCCTTTATCTTCAAAAATAGTCACTAACTACCTCGTCAACACACATTTTTCTCGTCTGTCATTCTTCGAGTGGATCGAACTATTTCACAATAAGAAATTATTACAGATAAATACGGTAACTGAAGACAAGATAAACAATACGTATTAGCAATGCTGAATAATCAACTTTCATGACCCGTGTCTGATATAATATACTGATGTAATTAGCTACCTTCTTCACATGATGGTTTCATCTTTAAACAACTTTCATGCATGAGCTATAACACACAAAAGTGATATAACAAGCTAGCCTGCCTCCATCATCAGAACTTCTCCATGCCACACAGGGTACTAAACTGAACTAACAGCATTAGAATTACTAGTCCGTTACAAATATTCCTATAAATGTTGAGGAAATCCACCCCCAAAACTGGTAATCCCATTTATAAAGCTTCTATTAATACCACTGGTCCTTCTTCATTATATTCCTGTTAGCATCTTTTCCTGAACATTTTACCGTCACTGTGGGCTGCAGCAGTTCATCAAGTTCTAATCGTCTTGGTTTACTTGCCATTGGACTCAACTTGTTGACTGTCAAGGACCGTGTGTCTGCTGGTGTACAACATCATTCACACGACAATGTAAAAGAGGCTTTCTGTGCCCAGTTGGACTCTATCCTCTCCAGTACACTAAAAGAGAACAATATCATCCTCCTTGGAGACTTCAATGCCAGAGTAGGGACAGAATAGGGAAAGGCACCATCGGAAGGAACAGTGTTGGGAATGTTAGTTCCAATGGAACTCTCCTTCTGACCAAATGTGCAGAACAAAATATTGCTATCACCAATAGCCTGTTCTAACAAAAGGATGTTCTTCAGACCAGAGCCATGACTGGTGCTGACGACTGTTGGACCGACCACCGTCTCATCTGCTCCAAGATGGGACCACTCTCCTTAAGACTGATGAGAAGATCAACCGACGATGAAGGGAGCATTTTGAGAGATCCTCAATCGCCACCTAAATGTCGACGAAGATACTGTGCTTCAAAACATCCCACACTAGCCTGTTGAGTACGGATCTGAAACATGAGTCACATACCGTCGACACTTGAACCAGCTGGAATGCTTCCACCAAAGGTGCCCCCAGAGTATCTTAAAGATCAAATAGGAGTACAGAATCAACCTCAGCGTCATCAAAGAAGCCAAGGTCAGCAGCATTGAAGCCACCATCATCAAGAGCCGCCTTTGATGGACAGGCGACATGCTTCAAATGGATGATAGCCGTCTCCCGAAACAACTCCTATGTGGTCAATTGAAAAATAGGAAACGAATGAGAAGAGGACAGAAGAAGAGGTTCAAGAATGGCCTGAAGACAACACTCAAGAGCTGCAACATTGATGTTAACAACTGGGAAACTCTTGTTCACGACCAAATAACCTGGAGGTCCCTTATCCATTAGGAAGCAGAATTCTTTGAGTCATCAAGAAGACAACATTTTGAAGAGAAGCAAGAAAAGAGGAAGCAATGCCAGCTACTACTGAAACATCTCATTCCCTCTAAACTGATCTGCCCTTACTTCCAGAAGAACTGTACAGCAAGGACTGGCTCCATTAGCTATCTCCAGACCCATGTTTGATCTTGGAGGACCATCATCCTTGACCTCAAGGATCGCCACGACGACGATTGTTACTGTCTACTTTTTTCCAGAATTGTCACAATATCTATTTGTTCTAATACTCCCAACTCTCCTTACTTCTACTACTACTTGAATAATAGTTATAAAATTTATATTACCCAATACAATATCAAGCATCGCAATGGAACATCTCAGGAATCACCCAGTTCCAAACTACTTTACCCTAATCTAGCTAAGCCTACCTTCTTCTCCATTTCATCTAGAATAAAAGTTTTCTTTTCTAGACGTTGCTATAGGTTCAGTGAATCTATTATTCAGTAGGTATTAGTAGTTAGGGTAACCTCTCATAATTCTCACATCAATATTTTTAAGCTACCTTAATTTGGATTGCCTATTTCCAAGGCTTCGTGTTGAAAGAGAAAGTTCCAATCTTAGTACTATTTCTTTACTGAAAAGGGTGGTTCATTCACAAACGATCTTTCAAATACCATCATCTCTGCCAGTTCCTTAGTCACTACAATTTATCGTCACACACCACGTATTTCAGCTTCTCCTCGCTGAGCAGTAGATCTCTTACATTCATCCTTGTCGTCATTTCAGAACTATCTATATCATTAAGTCATAAAGGCCTCCAACAGAGTGTTTGTATTTTTATTCAAGTAGTAAAGAAGCAGCGATGGCACCAGATATATAACCAACTTTGATAGTATTTTACTCCTTCCCAACATCGGAAAACTTCTAGTGGATAGCGTTGTGTGTACTCCAGTCCCAGTTCATGGCGTTGTGTACTCCAGTCATAGTTCATGGCGTTGTGTTACTCTAGTCGTAGTTCATGGCGTTGTGTGTACTTTAGTCCTAGTTCATGACGTTGTGTGTACTCCAGTCATAGTTCATGGCGTTGTGTGTACTTTAGTCCTAGTTCATGACGTTGTGTGTACTCCAGTCATAGTTCATGGAGTTGTGTGTACTTCAGTCCTAGTTCATGGTGTTGTGTGTATTCCAGTCATAGTTGATGGCGTTGTGTGTATTCCAGTCATAGTTGATGGCGTTGTGTGTACTCCAGTCCTAGTTCATGGCGTTGTGTGTATTCCAGTCATAGTTGATGGCGTTGTGTGTATTCCAGTCATAGTTCATGGCGTTGTGTGTACTCCAGTCCTAGTTCATGGCGTTGTGTATACTCCAATCTCAGTTCATGGCGTTGTGTGTACTCCAGTCATAGTTGATGGCGTTGTGTGTTCTCCATTTCTAATTGATAGTGTTGTTCTTACTTCTTTAATTCCAGTTCTAGTAGATGATGTTGTGTGTGCTCCAGTCACAATTCATGGCGTTGTGTGTACTCCACAGTCCCAGTTCATGGCGTTGTGTGTTCTCCATTTCTAATTGATAGTGTTGTTCTTACCTCTTTATTTCCAATTCTAGTTGATGATGTTATGTGTGCTCCAGTCACAATTCATGGCGTTGTGTGTACTCCACAGTCCCAGTTCATGGCGTTGTGTGTTCTCCATTTCTAATTGATAGTGTTGTTCTTACCTCTTTATTTCCAGTTCTAGTAGATGATGTTGTGTTTGCTCCAGTCACAATTCATGGCGTTGTGTGTACTCCACAATCCCAGTTCATGGCGTTGTGTGTTCTCCATTTCTAATTGATAGTGTTGTTCTTACTTCTTTATTTCCAGTTCTAGTAGATGATGTTGTGTGTGCTCCAGTCACAATTCATGGCGTTGTGTGTACTCCACAATCCCAGTTCATGGCGTTGTGTGTTCTCCATTTCTAATTGATAGTGTTGTTCTTACTTCTTTATTTCCAGTTCTAGTAGATGATGTTGTGTGTGCTCCAGTCACAATTCATGGCGTTGTGTGTACTCCACAGTCCCAGTTCATGGCGTTGTGTGTTCTCCATTTCTAATTGATAGTGTTGTTCTTACCTCTTTATTTCCAGTTCTAGTTGATGATGTTATGTGTACTTCCTGATGTGCTACAATTTTTCTCTTGGAATCCACCCTTTCTCTTATACACATGTAATTCCTTTGTCTTCTATAGTCGTCTTAAAATCTTGGAACTACATGTCATACGGCTTGTTTTTAACTTTAAACTTCCTAGTCCTATAAAAGAAATGTATGATAGAAACAATTCTCCTTCAATACTTCTGGATTTATATCAATTTCACACCAAATGTGTTCACAGGTGTTTGTTTTCTGCGCCAGAATGTCGTAGTTTATGATATATTCCAATGAAAATTTTGCCAAATGCTGCTAATATGTGAAACTTTTACAATATGTTCCATTTGAAGACCTCAATCACATGAATCTTCAAAAGCCACATTCAACCAGTTATCTGTATATTTCTTCAAACTTTCTTCATTTCTGCTTCTGACACAAAAATTAACTTCGTTATCAAATCTTCCACATACACCTCTCCATTTCGTCATTTTAGTGACTGATATGGTTACAGGTCCATCACGTACTATCTTTTGTTAGACTCATTAGAAATTTTGACCAAGCAGAAAGGGCAACCATCTAATAGCCTACCAGTCCGTAGGATAAGAATGAAACTGTAACACATAAAACATAATTGGTAAATATTTCACCTTCATTCACAGCGTTTCATTATCCGGTAGAAGGATTTAGGTTTTGGATTTTGTATCTCACAAAGAGAAACTGTAACAAATAAAACATAATTGGTAAATATTTCACCTGCAGTCACAGCGTTTCATTATCCGGTAGAAGGATTTAGGTTTTGGATTTTGTAACTCACAAAGATAACAACGCAGAAGAATGTTGTTTTACGATCATCAGTATTTATTGTTGTGATTATCATATAAATAAGGCCCGACATGGCCAGGTGGGTCAAGGCATTTGACTCATAATCTGAGGGTCGCGGGTTCGAATTCCCGTCCCACCAAATATGCTCGCCCTTTCAGCCGTGGGGCGTTATAACGTGACGATCAACCCCACTATTCGTTAGTAAAAGAGTAGGCTAAGAGTTGGCGGTGGATGGTGATGACTAGCTGCCTTCCCTCGAGTCTTACACTGCTAAACTAGGGATGGCTAGCTGTGCTAGCCCTCGGGTAGTTTTGCGCGAAATTAAAAAACAAACAAACAAACATCATCTAAATAACTTACATAATACATTACATCTGTCCATCCTTCACATGTTACACACTGGAATACAGTTAACATGGCAAGACCGAAGTTGTCAAAATTCGTGATTCCATCATTAGGGCCTTCCCAATACTCTTGACACACCATGTTCTCATCTTCACCACAATGGTAACCACTGGACCCCAAAGAGCATGGTTGGGGTTCACTTGACATTTCATCTGAAAAAAGAACTCAAATTAATCTTTAAACCATTTATCGTTCAAGAATATTACTAAGAATAAACTATGGATATGTATGACAAAACGATAAGATGTAAACATGGAATCGTTACCTATAAAGCTGATTAATATTACAGACAATAATTCCAATACAGAAGATTGATTAGGTAATATTAAATCGATTTTAAATATGAAAATATAAACGTCTCGTGACAACTACCGCGGATATAAAGCCACGGTGGAACATTTGGACATTACTTGATGTCACATAATTTCTGTGGTGTCACCGAAAAGTGGGTGCTTTGGGAAGGATATATGACAGCCCCTATGACGCAAAACATCCAATCTTCAACCATAAGAACTTCTTCAAATCAGGGGTTTAGGAGTTTCAACAGAAATATGGACTGAGGTGAGAACAAGAACCATTCAGAAAGAGTCCTGCAAGAAGTCAAACTCTGGATAAGATAAACACGAACTCCTTGGTAAAAGTCATCCATGTGATCAAGGCAAGAGTACACAAATTGATCAAGAGAAATATCCGTTTATAAAAATGATTCTAGTTATTTGAACACGAGCTGCTTCCTTAGTATATCAGTTTAATCATTGAATACTTTAAGAAGCTGGGAATAAAATTATTTCATCCCAATACTTGTGGACTTCTGCATGACTGGATTATCTAAATGAGCGTTGGTAAACTGTCATCCTCTTATCCTAGGTGGATGGACTATTTCATCCCAATACTTGTGGACTTCTGCATGACTGGATTATCTAAATGAGCGTTGGTAAACTTTCATCCTCTTATCCTAGGTGGATGGACTATTTCATCCCAATACTTGTGGACTTCTGCATGACTGGATTATCTAAATGAGCTTTGGTAAACTTTAATCCTCTTATCCTAGGTGGATGGACTATTTCATCCCAATACTTGTGGACTTCTGCATGACTGGATTATTTAAATGAGCGTTGGTAAACTGTCGTCCTCTTATCCTAGGTGGATGAACTATTCCATCCCAATACTTGTGGACTTCTGCATGACTGGATTATCGAAATGAGCTTTGGTAAACTTTAATCGTCTTATCCTAGGTGGATGGACTATTTCATCCCAATACTTGTGGACTTCTGCATGACTGGATTATCTAAATGAGCGTTGGTAAACTGTCGTCCTTTTATCCTAGATGGATGGACTATTTCATCCCAATACTTGTGGACTTCTGCATGACTGGATTATCTAAATGAGCGTTGGTAAACTGTCGTCCTCTTATCCTAGATGGATGGACTATTTCATCCCAATACTTGTGGACTTCTGTATGACTGGATTATCTAAATGAGCTTTGGTAAACTTTAATCCTCTTATCCTAGGTGGATGGACTATTTCATCCCAATACTTGTGGACTTCTGCATGACTGGATTATTTAAATGAGCGTTGGTAAACTGTCGTCCTCTTATCCTAGGTGGATGGACTATTTCATCCCAATACTTGTGGACTTCTGCATGACTGGATTATCTAAATGAGCTTTGGTAAACTTTCATCCTCTTATCCTAGGTGGATGGACTATTTCATCCCAATACTTGTGGACTTCTGCATGACTGGATTATCTAAATGAGCTTTGGTAAACTTTCGTCCTCTTATCCTAGGTGGATGGACTATTTCATCCCAATACTTGTGGACTTCTGCATGACTGGATTATTTAAATGAGCGTTGGTAAACTGTCGTCCTCTTATCCTAGGTGGATGGACTATTTCATCCCAATACTTGTGGACTTCTGCATCTGCATGACTGGATTATCTTAAATGAGCTGCATTGGTAAACGTTGGTCTGTCGTTCTTATCCTAGATGGATGGACTATTTCATCCCAATACTTGTGGACTTCTGCATGACTGGATTATCTAAATGAGCGTTGGTAAACTTTCATCCTCTTATCCTAGGTGGATGGACTATTTCATCCCAATACTTGTGGACTTCTGCATGACTGGATTATCTAAATGAGCGTTGGTAAACTGTCGTCCTCTTATCCTAGATGGATGGACTATTTCATCCCAATACTTGTGGACTTCTGCATGACTGGATTATCTAAATGAGCTTTGGTAAACTTTAATCCTCTTATTCTAGGTGGATGGACTATTTCATCCCAATACTTGTGGACTTCTGCATGACTGGATTATTTAAATGAGCGTTGGTAAACTGTCGTCCTCTTATCCTAGGTGGATGAACTATTCCATCCCAATACTTGTGGACTTCTGCATGACTGGATTATCGAAATGAGCTTTGGTAAACTTTAATCGTCTTATCCTAGGTGGATGGACTATTTCATCCCAATACTTGTGGACTTCTGCATGACTGGATTATCTAAATGAGCGTTGGTAAACTGTCGTCCTCTTATCCTAGATGGATGGACTATTTCATCCCAATGCTTGTGGACTTCTGCATGACTGGATTATTTAAATGAGCGTTGGTAAACTTTCATCCTCTTATCCTAGGTGGATGGACTATTTCATCCCAATACTTGTGGACTTCTGCATGACTGGATTATCTAAATGAGCGTTGGTAAACTTTCATCCTCTTATCCTAGGTGGATGGACTATTTAAGACAAGCGGGAAAAAGTGATGTGTTACGGACACGACAAACTTATGACAAAGTTTTATGAAATCGAAACTTTGCTACAGGATTACTTTTAAGATGCATAGTTGTCAGCTAGAGCATGGTTGAACACGAAGACATGAACTGTGACGATGTGGTGAGGTTCCATAATCGTTTTAATATTACGCACTAAACGCAAAACATATACTTAGATCAGAAAGGTTACATTTAAATGTCAATTTGGTACCAAAACTGATAAGAGAAATTACAGTTAATAAGGTATTGAGTAATTATATACATATATAAAAGAAAGTATATGTTTAAATATGGCGCTCATATGTATATAAAGAAATGTTATATTTAAATATTAGTTAAATCAAGTTTAACTTGACAGTTCGAGAATAATTTTATTTATTAAAAGTAATGTCTGACGAGAGATAATTCAGTTGGTCCAGGTTAGGTTATTTATCCAGTCGAAATCAGGTGATTCGTTTAGTTGGAGTTCGGTTAGGTGATCGGTCAATGTCGCATTAACTTGCGAAGTTTTTCAATATGTTGTTGTAATTGTTTTATCCTAGATTTACATAATGATATATAAAACGTTCCCTACTTACTTGTTAGCTTATTAAAGCATGTTTTGTGTAGTTTTCCTGAGAAGAGTTCAAGGCCTATGATAGCGTAAATGATGATAACAAATATGACAAGAAGAGCGATGTGCAGTAAAGGTAGCATAGCTCGTAGGATGGAGTTTAGAACAACCTGTAAACCTGTAAAGATTACATGAAATACATTCTAGGAAAGACACTTTCAACCAGTTCAATGAAGAAATATCTTGAACTCTTTCTAAGTTAAAGAGCAAAGAAAGAGCATTGATAAATGCCCCTTTATCATATGCTTGAACCAGAATGTTTCTTAATGTATTAATAAATAAACTACGAATAGATAATTTGTGCTTTCTGTCGATACGTTAATCTGGTTTTCAACATTACTAATGGATTCAGATTAATTTATTCTCGTTTTAACTGTACAGAGAAAACAGGGAAATTCACAACCACTTATTTTATTGTTTTAACTGTACCAAAAAACCCAAGAGATTCACAACCACCCATTTTACTGTTTTAACCATTCCAAGAAACTCAGAGATTCAGAAACATACATTTTCTTGTTTTATCCATACCAAGAAACTCAGAGATTCAGAAACATACATTTTCTTGTTTTAACCATTTCAAGAAACTCAGAGATCCAGAAACACACATTTTTTTTTTAACCATACCAAGAAACTCAGAGATTCAGAAACACACATTTTCTTGTTTTAACCATACCAAGAAACTCAGAGATTCAGAAACACACATTTTCTTGTTTTAACCATACCAAGAAACTCGGAGGTTCAGAACAATCTATTGTTTTGTTTTGAGTGTAGCAAGAAACTCAAGAAATTAGAATTCGTCTCTTATGAACATTATTATTAAAATCAGTAAAGAGTCAGTTATTCTATCTCGAACGCTGAATAAGAACTGTTCCTATGTGGTCTAACGATAATTAATAAACTGTTTCTACTTACTAGGAACTCCAGATACTAATCTAAGTGGTCGTAAAACTCGGAATGCTCTTAAGGCTTTCACGTCGAATCCTTCTTTCATTAAGGTGGATAAAGCGGTGCTAACCAGACTAGACATGGAAGATCCGGGTAATAGAATTATTGGTTAAAGTACAAAAATATACAAGTATATAGAACAAGATACTTGTGATCCGTGATGCAGGAGTTATCATCTTAACAATTGTAATTATGTACAAAGTTTAACATAAGCAGTAATTATGTATTCCAAAGACGGCTAGTATGGGTATTAAAACTTAAAGTACATGTCAACCTGAAGACCTTAACCTGAAGATGGCCTATGAAGGTCAAAACGTTGTTCTGTACTTTATTCTAATTAAAATGTTTAATACCAGTTGTCTTGAGAATACATTTTTACCTTAAGTGGGTTTCTCGTCATCACGAATAACCAGTAACTATTAGTTTGTGTATATCATAAGCAACATGAAATTTACTGTTGTTATTTTTCATGTGGTTTAGGGTTAAGCATTATTAACACTGCCACCTTTGACATTTGTGTGTCAGCAAATAATAATATGACATTCAGTGTTTTTTCAAAGGATGACTGACTTAATGTCAAGTACAGTGAATACCATGACGACCGTCTGTCGATAATTATTAACAGAAAACTAGATGAAAACCAACATGAGTTAAATCTTTCGATATTTATTGGGTACAACGCCAGCTTACACGAAGTAATTTAGAAAATAAATTATGTTTAACACAACTGAAACTGAAGTTTAAGTAGCTACTATGTCTCCAGAATACAAAAAACAAAGTTCTACAACTGTCGTTATATCTTCCATTGAAAAATACAATGATTAAAATAGGTACTTGAAACAGCTAAGTAAACATTAACACCATAACGTAAGTAAACACTAACACCACAACGTAAGTAAACATTGACACCGCAACGTGAACAGACATTGGCACCACAACGTAAGTAGACATTGACACCACAACGTCAGTAAACATTGACACCACAACGTAAGTAAACATTAACACCATAACGTAAGTAAACATTAGCACCGCAGCGTAAGTAAACACTAATGTCAAAACTAAGGCTAGAAAATAATGACGTGATTACAAAATAGTTACATTTCAAAGAGTTAATAATCATTAAACGAAACTGTAAATCAAATTTTGAAATTCATCACTTAATACAAAATGCCACCCACTTAAAACGTTAATGTCCTACACCCGCCTCAAGTCTTACAACGCTAAAAACCTGGTTTCTATGCCTGTTGTAGGCACAGCACAGATAATCTATCATGTAGCTTTGCGCTTAACAACAAACAAACAAGTAACAAAGTGAGGAAGGTATACATTTAAGAAACAGAGAAATGTAAATAAAACTACTTACCCAATAACAACAATGATAAAATCAAGTATGTTCCAGGCATTTCGAAGATAAGCTCCTGGGTGTAACAGAAACCCATAAGCAATAATTTTCATAAAACATTCAAGCGTGAAGATGACGAGGAAAATGTACTCAACTTTCTCCTACATCAACACACAAATACAAGTAAATATACATTTAAAAACATATGTATCGATACAGAGAAAAGTGTTAGTTTTATACCGGTTTACACAAGTTTCATTCGATATTAGTGTACACATTTCATTGATCTTATGTTATAAACACGGTCCAACTTTTACTTCATTTATTAGCTAGATCCTGATATGGAGAAAGACTGTGACACACAGAGGAAAGTAAAAAAATGCAGTGGTTGATGCTATAAACAACAAGAACAAAAAGAGAGAGAATTGACGTCTGAGAGATGAAACTGCAGAGAAAGTAAGATTTATAAACAAAAGAAAGGTAGACAGGATAGAACTATAATGATTTTACAAGAGAAAGCACCAGCTCTCCTGGTAAAGGAATTATGCACGAAATAAAGCTGGAAGAACAGAGCTATCACCAATAATTAGATCCACTTCGTAACTGTCCAATGTCCTAATGAGGAATGTAGGCACCATTAGAACAGAAATAATCAAACATAAGCGGTTAAACACTCCTTAGATGAATACAATTTCTGAAACAGTGCAGCCACTGTGGCAGCCATTCTCTCTATATCTGGTCACTACAGTGCAGCCACTGTGGCAGCCATTCTCTCTATATCTGGTCACTACAGTGCAGCCACTGTGGCAGCCATTCTCTCTACATCTGGTCACTACAGTGCAGCCACTGTGGCAGCCATTCTCTCTACATGTGGTCACTACAGTGCAGCCACTGTGGCAGCCATTCTCTCTATATGTGGTCACTACAGTGCAGCCACTGTGGCAGCCATTCTCTCTATATGTGGTCACTACAGTGCAGCCACTGTGGCAGCCATTCTCTCTATATGTGGTCACTACAGTGCAGCCACTGTGGCAGCCATTCTCTCTATATCTGGTCACTACAGTGCAGCCACTGTGGCAGCCATTCTCTCTACATCTGGTCACTACAGTGCAGCCACTGTGGCAGCCATTCTCTCTATATCTGGTCACTACAGTGCAGCCACTGTGGCAGCCATTCTCGCTATATCTGGTCACTACAGTGCAGCCACTGTGGCAGCCATTCTCTCTGTATCTGGTCACTACAGTGCAGCCACTGTGGCAGCCATTCTCTCTATATGTGGTCACTACAGTGCAGCCACTGTGGCAGCCATTCTCTCTATATCTGGTCACTACAGTGCAGCCACTGTGGCAGCCATTCTCTCTACATCTGGTCACTACAGTGCAGCCACTGTGGTAGCCATTCTCTCTGTATCTGGTCACTACAGTGCAGCCACTGTGGCAGCCATTCTCTCTATATCTGGTCACTACACACTATTCTTGTTCATGCCTTTACTTTTACAGCAGTAGCTGTTACTGAGTCTGAGATCCAGATGCATGATTTGAATAGAAACACTTCAGTATTTTCACTTCCTTACAACTCTATTCTGATGCTTTGCTTCATTGTTGTTGTGTTCGGTAGTTGTTAATTGTCAGATCCTTGCAACTCTAATTTGACGACTGGTTTCATTGTTGGAGCAGCTTACAATGGTTTAGTGTAAACCCTTGAAAACAGTTTTGATTCCTGTTTTCCTTTTAGAACAGACGACTGTTACTCAGTGTCAAATCCTGATTCATGGATGAAGTGTTGAAATTTTCTTAGTATAACTATAATTTTAAAATTTGGAAAAAGTTCTATATAAATATTCTAGATTTTTATTTATAAATATTTATTTGAAAATGGTTATCACGACATTCAGTAAATAAAACAACAACGGATATAATATTAAAATCACGACATTCAGTAAATAAAACAACAACGGATATAATATTAAAATCACGACATTCAGTAAATGAAACAACAACGGATATAATATTAAAATCACGACATTCAGTAAATGAAACAACAACGGATATAATATTAAAATCACGACATTCAGTAAATGAAACAACAACAGATATAATATTAAAATCACGACATTCAGTAAATGAAACAACAACAGATATAATATTAAAATCACGACATTCAGTAAATGAAACAACAACGGATATAATATTAAAATCACGACATTCAGTAAATGAAACAACAACGGATATAATATTAAAATCACGACATTCAGTAAATGAAACAACAACGGATATAATATTAAAATCACGACATTCAGTAAATGAAACAACAACGGATATAATATTAAAGGTCGTGAGAAACATTGAAATAAAGTATGTTATGGATATTAATATTATCACTAAACGCACTTATTACTAAAAGGTAGCCGGTGGAGATTTTGCTTGGTGTAGGTGATACATATGTTCGTTTCACACATCCAAACAGGAGTAATTCGGTTGATAAAATTTAGTATTTTTTGAGTTTCTTTATACTTCCAAATACCACAGTAGTGTAAATCGTTAATTAAAGATCCTTTCCTGGAACCAAATACAAGGTCGCACAGATTTCGGTGATTATAGAGTTCTCTAAATTAGGGTTGTAGAGCTTAATATAAGGCAAGTAGGGTTGTATGAAATAATGTATTCTGGGTTGTTTAAAATAGGTATTTAAAAGTAATTTAGTATCAAATAAGTAGTTTAAAATTGTATAAAGTAGGCACTTCAAATTGGGGTAGTAAAAATAAGATGGTTTAGGGTTATATAAAGTAGGTAGTTTAAAAGTATTGTAGTACAAAGTATAGTGTTTTTAAGTAAGGTAGTATAAAATAAAGCGGTTGTTTAAGGTTGTGTATAGTATAGTACAAAACACAGTGTTTCTAAGTAGGGTAGTATAAAATAAGGTGATTTAGGGTACTATAAAACTCTGCTGTAACGTATGATAGTATAAATTAGGATGGTGTAAAGTGGTATGGTATAAAATTCATGTAAGTAAGTCAGAAAATCTTCATGAGCTCTTCAGGGAGAATGTTTTTCAAAATTATTGAATTAGACAGAACTTAGTGATATCTCTGGTTTTCATTCAGTATTAATTACTAAAAGCAGTAATCTACTTTATCCATGTTTACAGATCGTTTATCTTTCCTTTCCATTGTGAATACAAAAGTTAGTTAATCCGTTACTGAATCCATTTTTGAATAATATAAATTATTGAATCCGTTTAGGCATAGCTCCTGGTATCTATTGTGAAATTAAAATTATAATAAATACGTAAACGAACTTATATGAACTGTTCGGGAATGTACTTACCAGGTACTGGTTAACCTGGTTCGAGTCACTATTGGGATATGGAGTATATACAGCTAATGCTACACAGTTAGCGAAGATGGTCAAGAGAATAAGATATTCAAATGGCCTGAAGCTGGACATTAAGGAAAAACTTTCAAATATGAAGAAAAGGTTTTGTACTATTTACAAGGCAAAATAAATTTTTACTTGGAAAGTCGTATTTTATATATAGTGTTTATAATTATTAGAATGTACAATAAAGTCTTTGTTAAAATAGTTGTAATCTATATATATAGTGATAGTAACACTTATTTCAGATACCTTTTAAACAACTTCTCTGTAGTTTATAAGCTTAAATAACATGATACAAGTGACATCCATAAAAACACAAACATGGAAATAGATATAAAAAATACTATGACACTCCTTAAGTGTTTACCATTTAACAATGCTACTTTTCAGACATTGTTTATTTTTATTGTATTTTTAAATGGTTTCTAAGAATATGCTCATAAAAGAAACCAATAAAATTAGCCCCACAGTAGCACAGTGGTTTTTATTAGGACTTGCAACGCTACAAACCAGGTTTCGATACACATGGCGAGCAGAGCATAGATAGCCCATTGTGTAGTTTAGTGCTTAACTTCAAATAATAAAAACAAACTAAAACAGAAAACCGTGGAATGCGATATAAAAGTTAAACAATAAGAATGTTATTTTTAAATGTGCAGGTTAACCATGTTTACTTTAGCTCAATTCGTTATACTTACACTACAAATAAGTGTGAATCTTTCAAACCCATAAAACAGCTCTCTAGCTCAGATGATCATGAACAATGAACAGTGTTTTTATGTCAGTTTCAGTCAAGCAACTTTGTTTGGGGCACTTGAATCGTGATTCATCGAATTTTTTTTTTTTTATTTTCCCTTTTCTTATTTTCATCTTTCGAAGCTCTACTCAAATAAGTGGTTGAGTCTAACAACGCAAAATGCATTTTTTCTTTATGTTCATTGGCCTTAAGATTTTGGCCAGCAGTGTACACAAACACTATATCCTGTCTTAACACATATTGCACACCCCCAGTGGCGCATCGGTATGTTTGAGGACTCACACCGCTAAAAACCGTCTTTCGATACCCATGGTCAGTAGAGCACAAATAGTCTAAAGTATAGCTTTAGGTTTAATTACAAACAAACTTAATACACATCATATTAGTAATAAATACAATATTATAAATCATCTGCTACACAAAATATGAAATCCAAGTAATTTACGTATGAAGAAAACATGAGATCTAGTAAGTTACTGTTAAACAACGCATAAAATCCTAGTAATACACTAATAAATAACGCATGAGATCCTAGTAATCTACTACTAAATGACGCATATGATACTGGTAATCTACTACTAAATGACGCATATGATCCTAGTAATCTACAACTAAATGACGCATAAGATCCTGGTAATCTACTACTAAACGACGCATAAGATCCTGGTAATGTACTACTAAACCACGCATGAGATCCCAGTAATCTACTACTAAACGACGCATAAGATCCTGGTAATCTACTACTAAACGACGCATAAGATCCTGGTAATCTACTACTAAACGACGCATGAGATCCCAGTAATCTACTACTAAACGACGCATAAGATCCTGGTAATCTACTACTAAACGACGCATAAGATCCTAGTAATCTACTACTAAATGACGCATAAGATCCTGGTAATTTACTACTAAATGACGCATATGATCCTAGTAATCTACTACTAAATGACGCATAAGATCCTGGTAATCTACTACTAAACGACGCATAAGATCCTGGTAATGTACTACTAAACGACGCATGAGATCCCAGTAATCTACTACTAAACGACGCATAAGATCCTAGTAATCTACTGCTAAATGACGCATGAGATCCTAGTAATCTACTACTAAACAACACATGAGATCCTAGTTGTCTAAATATCTGGGAACGAAAAGAGAATAAAATCACGTGAAAGAGAGATTTGGTCAGAGAAAAGTTTAACAAATGTAAATTAACAGTCGTGGGAGTGAGCAGTCTAAGGATTTACATATTAGAGTGGGATTACCAGTTTGAAAGAGATAAGTATAATAATTTGTCTCATCAACAGGTGTTCTAAACCAAAGATTTTTTTACATACATTTAACTTGTTTTGAATATAAATATATTATTTTTAAAACAATTGGAGTGTATGCTATTCGTTTATTGTCGAATTTATCACCAACAAGTTACAGACACTTAGTGTAGAAGAATCCTTAGCACAACACAACCATATGTTTACATTACTATATATATTACTAAGAAGTGATTTCTGACAATCGTGCCAGAAATTTTACTGGGATTTGATAAGAATGCACAGCACAATTCACAGAAACTACCTTGTTTTATTCAAACTACTGTAATATGTTTTCACACTTATATGTATGTGTGCATGTGTATACAAGTATATTATGCTAGTACAGAGCAAAGACGGGAACTTGAAGAAATTCTTTAAACCTCAAAATCAAGCATATCCACCTTTTACCTCTTCAGGAGGGAAATTTTACATAGGTCAACATTCAGATCTTTTACTAAACAGTGCATAAAACCCTATTAATTAGTGCATACAGTTCTGTTAATCTAAACAAAATAATGCATACAATTCAATCACTACATATCTAACAAAACTCGTATAGTCCTAGCAGTCAGCTATTAAACAGCACTAACTATCCTAGTAGCCTTCCATTAAACATTGTCCTTTAGACTGACCATCAAGATTACACCTAGAGTAATCTGTGTTTACCATCATTTTCTAACTGACCATCAGAATCACATCTACTGTAACATATGCCTACAGTTATTACCTAACTGACTATCAGAATCATATCTACTGTAATACATGTCTACAGTTATTTTCTAACTGACCATCAAGATAACATCTACTGTAATACATGTCTACATTTATTATCTAACTGACCATCAAGATAACATCGACTGTAATACATGTCTACATTTATTATCTAACTGACCATCAAGATAACATCTACTGTAATACATGTCTACATTTATTTTCTAACTGACCATCAAGATAACATCTACTGTAATACATGTCTACATTTATTATCTAACTGACCATCAAGATAACATCGACTGTAATACATGTCTACATTTATTATCTAACTGACCATCAAGATAACATCTACTGTAATACATGTCTACATTTATTTTCTAACGGACCATCAAGATAACATCTACTGTAATATATGTCTACAGTTATTTTCTAACTGACCATTAAGTAACATCTACTGCAATGCATGTCTACAGTTATTTTATAACTGACATCTCGTATTACATATTTCTATATTTGTTTTCAAGCAGACGATCCTGGTCACTGTTATAAACATACTAATTCAGGAGTAAACCTCTCTGTGCTAAAGAAGCAAAACATTAGGTTTGTTCATTGTGATAATAATATCGGCATACATTTCTCTAAATTTTAGTCGTATATATTATTTTAATAATGGAAAAAGTGAGACAAATTGAGATAATTTTATCATGGTCAAGAGAATAATTGGAAAATACTTCAAAGTGAAAAAAATTCGATTTTAAACTGTTCTAACAAGACGAGTTTCGACTTTAACATACCTGGTACAAGTTTCAATCATTTATATCTTATAGAAGTAACTAATAAAAGCAACCATATCTGTTACAAGCGTGGTAATTACTATACTCCATCAATACTTGTTACAGGTATGGTGGCTATTGTAATCTGCTACATCCAGTACGGCTACCCACGATCTGTTTAACTCTCAAAGGATATTTCCATTCCACGAAGTCGATACACACTTTCCGTAAGGGGTTTTTCAATGATAAACACATTAGGGCTCGGACAGGCCGCTCGACAATTTTGGGTCCCTTGCGAACAGGTCTTTTCCTTTCACGATCCATGCTGGAAGCGACACCTAGTGCAGTATGCCAAGCACTGGACAAAGGTTTGGCGTCACTTCCACGGCTTCTCAAACTACTGGTGTCAAAGTTAGTGCCAGGGTGCAAATGTCCGGTGGTGTCTGAAAAGCTGGTTTTAGTGTTTTGGTTATCAACTGTTGGAACGAGTGACTGTTGATTCTCCGGTATTTTCTCACCAAGATGTTGTTTTGGGGCCAGTGGCCCTTGACCATGATGTTCGTCTGAAATAATAATAATCTGCGTGAAACTTTCAACGATACCCATACGTATATATTACATGTAATATGTACATATTATATGTATTGCCTAATCTCTGCACAATACAGTAGAGTGGAATTTTGAATTTTATTTGTTACCATAGATTAAAAACTCAAAATAACTATCGGATTAAGTACAGTATTTATTCTGTCCTAAGAACTGATTTATTTCTCTCTCTATGTACAGTTAAATTTAAATCACTATAATATCTTTATTGTTTTAATACCTTCTTTATAACTATACAGCTATAGGTCAAAAAGGAAAAAGCCATATCGCATGCATTTTATACATTTTCTCAACTTTACATCCTATAATGTAATTCTAATATACACATAAAACTTACAGTTCTTAAGAATGAGCAAATAAAGATATTAACTACATTAACTATAGTATAAGAAATTCCAAACAACAATTAACTGTACTATAAGAAACTCCACACAACAATTACTGTACTATAAGAAACTCCACACAACAATAAACTGTAGTATAAGAAACTCCACACAACAATAAACTGTTGTATAAGATACTCCACATCAACAATAAACTGTAGTATAAGAAAGTCCATATCAACAATAACTGTAGAATAAGAAACTCAACACAACAATAAACTCTTGTATAAGAAACTCCACATCAACAATAAATTGTAGTATATGAAACTCCTCATCAACAATAAACTGTAGTATAAGAAACTCCACACAACAATAAACTGTACTATAAGAAACTCCACACAACAATAAACTGTAGTATATGAAACTCCTCATCAACAATAAACTGTTGTATAAGAAACTCCACATCAACAATAAACAGTTGTATCAGAAACTCTACATCAACAATAAATTGTAGTATATGAAACTCCTCATCAACAATAAACTGTAGTATAAGAAACTCCATCTCAACAATAAACTGTAGTATAATAAACTCCACATCAACAATAAACTGTTGTATAAGAAACTCCACATCAACAATAAATTGTAGTATATGAAACTCCTCATCAACAATAAACTGTAGTATAAGAAACTCCACACAACAATAAACTGTAGTATAAGAAACTCCACACAACAATAAACTGTTGTATAAGAAACTCCACATCAAC
Source organism: Tachypleus tridentatus (assembly GCF_004210375.1). NCBI lineage: Eukaryota > Metazoa > Arthropoda > Merostomata > Xiphosura > Limulidae > Tachypleus > Tachypleus tridentatus. Next base: position 2,221,611 of record NC_134825.1, on the reverse strand, counting down.
AATAAATTGTAGTATAAGAAACTCCACACAACAATAAACTGTAGTATATGAAACTCCACATCAACAATAAACTGTAGTATAAGAAACTCCACCTCAACAATAAACTGTAGTATAATAAACTCCACATCAAGAATAAACTGTTGCATAAGAAACTCCACATCAACAATAAATTGTGTATATGAAACTCCACATCAACAATAAACTGTAGTATAAGAAACTCCACACAACAATAACTGTACTATAAGAAACTCCACACAACAATAAACTGTTGTATAAGAAACTCCACATCAACAATAAAGTGTAGTATAAGAAACTCCACACAACAATAAATTGTACTATAAGAAAATCCACAGCCCAATAAACTAAACTATATGAAACTCATCATCAACAAAAAACTGTAGTATAAGAAACTGACCACAACAATAAATTGTACTATAAACAACTCCACACAACAATAAACTGTAGTATATGAAACTCCTCATCAACAATAAACTGTTGTATAAGAAACTCCACATCAACAATAAATTGTACTATATGAAACTCCACATCAACAAGAAACTGTAGCATATGAAACACCTCATCAACAATAAACTGTAGTATAAGAAACTCCACACAACAATTACTGTATAAGAAACTCCACACAACAATAAACTGTTGTATATGAAACTCCACATCAACAATAAACTGTTGTATAAGAAACTCCACATCAACAATAAATTGTAGTATATGAAACTCCTCATCAACAATAAACTGTAGTATAAGAAACTCCACACAACAATAAACTGTTGTATAAGAAACTCCACACAACAATAAACTGTAGTATAAGAAACTCATCATCAACAATAAACTGTAGTATAAGAAACTCCACATCAACAATAAACTGTTGTATAAGAAACTCCTCATCAACAATAAACTGTAGTATAAGAAACTCCACACAACAATAAACTGTAGTATAAGAAACTCCACACAACAATAAACTGTTGTATAAGAAACTCCACATCAACAATAAATTGTAGTATATGAAACTCCTCATCAACAATAAATTGTAGTATATGAAACTCCTCATCAACAATAAACTGTAGTATAAGAAACTCCACACAACAATAAACTGTTGTATAAGAAACTCCACATCAACAATAAATTGTAGTATATGAAACTCCTCATCAACAATAAACTGTAGTATAAGAAACTCCACACAACAATAAACTGTAGTATAAGAAACTCCACACAACAATAAACTGTAGTATAAGAAACTCCACATCAACAATAAACTGTAGTATAAGAAACTCCATATCAACAATAAACTGTAGTATAAGAAACTCCACACAACAATAAACTGTTGTATAAAAAACTCCACATCAACAATAAACTGTTGTATAAGAAACTCCACATCAACAATAAACTGTTGTATAAGAAACTCCACACAACAATAAAGTGTTGTATAAGAAACTCCACACAACAATAAATAAACTGTATATGAAACTCCACATCAACAATAAATTGTAGTATAAGAAACTCCACATCAACAATAAACTGTAGTTTAAGAAACTCCACATGAACAATAAACTGTAGTATAAGAAACTCCATATCAACAATAAACTGTAGTATAAGAAACTCCATATCAACAATAAACTGTAGTATAAGAAACTCCACATCAACAATAAACTGTAGTATAAGAAACTCCACACAACAATAAACTGTTGTATAAGAAACTCCACACAACAATAAACTGTAGTATAAGAAACTCCACATCAACAATAAATTGTAGTATATGAAACTCCACATCAACAATAAATTGTACTATAAGAAAATCCACAGCCCAATAAACTAAACTATATGAAACTCATCATCAACAATAAACTGTAGTATAAGAAACTCCACACAACAATAAATTGTACTATAAACAACTCCACACAACAATAAACTGTAGTATATGAAACTCCTCATCAACAATAAACTGTTGTATAAGAAACTCCACATCAACAATAAATTGTACTATATGAAACTCCACATCAACAATAAACTGTAGTATATGAAACTCCTCATCAACAATAAACTGTAGTATAAGAAACTCCACACAACAATAAACTGTTGTATAAGAAACTCCACATCAACAATAAACTGTTGTATAAGAAACTCCACATCAACAATAAACTGTTGTATAAGAAACTCCACATCAACAATAAACTGTAGTATATGAAACTCCACATCAACAATAAACTGTAGTATAAGAAACTCCACACAACAATAAACTGTAGTATAAGAAACTCCACACAACAATAAACTGTTGTATAAGAAACTCCACATCAACAATAAACTGTAGTATAAGAAACTCCACATCAACATCAACAATAAACTGTAGTATAAGAAACTCCACATCAACAATAAACTGTAGTATAAGAAACTCCACACAACAATAAACTGTATAAGAAACTCCACATCAACAATAAACTGTAGTATAAGAAACTCCACATCAACAATAAACTGTAGTATAAGAAACTCCACATCATCAACAATAAACTGTAGTATAAGAAACTCCACACAACAATAAACTGTAGTATAAGAAACTCCACATCAACAATAAACTGTAGTATAAGAAACTCCACATCAACAATAAACTGTAGTATAAGAAACTCCACATCAACAATAAACTGTAGTATAAGAAACTCCACACAACAATAAACTGTTGTATAAGAAACTCCACATCAACAATAAACTGTTGTATAAGAAACTCCACATCAACAATAAACTGTAGTATAAGAAACTCCACACAACAATAAACTGTTGTATAAGAAACTCCACACAATAAGAAACTCCACACAACAATAAATTGTACTATATGAAACTTCACATCAACAATAAATTGTAGTATAAGAAACTCCTCATCAACAATAAACTGTAGTATAAGAAACTCCACATCAACAATAAACTGTAGTATAAGAAACTCCACATCAACAATAAACTGTAGTATAAGAAACTCCACATCAACAATAAACTGTAGTATAAGAAACTCCACATCAACAATAAACTGTAGTATAAGAAACTCCACACAACAATAAACTGTTGTATAAGAAACTCCACATCAACAATAAACTGTTGTATAAGAAACTCCACATCAACAATAAATTGTAGTATATGAAACTCCACATCAACAATAAATTGTAGTATAAGAAACTCCACATCAACAATAAATTGTACTATAAGAAAATCCACAGCCCAATAAACTAAACTATATGAAACTCCTCATCAACAATAAACTGTAGTATAAGAAACTCCACACAACAATAAACTGTAGTATAAGAAACTCCACACAACAATAAACTGTTGTATAAGAAACTCCTCATCAACAATAAACTGTTGTATAAGAAACTCCACATCAACAATAAATTGTAGTATATGAAACTCCACATCAACAATAAACTGTAGTATAAGAAACTCCACATCAACAATAAACTGTAGTATAAGAAACTCCACACAACAATAAACTGTTGTATAAGAAACTCCACACAACAATAAACTGTAGTATAAGAAACTCCACATCAACAATAAACTGTAGTATAAGAAACTCCACATCAACAATAAACTGTAGTATAAGAAACTCCACACAACAATAAACTGTAGTATAAGAAACTCCACATCAACAATAAACTGTAGTATAAGAAACTCCATATCAACAATAAATTGTAGTATAAGAAACTCCACACAACAATAAACTGTTGTATAAGAAACTCAACACTGTTGTATAAGAAACTCCAACAACAATAAACTGTAGTATAAGAAACTCCACATCAACAATAAACTGTAGTATAAGAAACTCCACATCAACAATAAACTGTAGTATAAGAAACTCCACACAACAATAAACTGTAGTATAAGAAACTCCACACAACAATAAACTGTTGTATAAGAAACTCCACACAACAATAAACTGTTGTATAAGTCCACACAACAATAAACTGTTGTATAAGAAACTCCACACAACAATAAACTGTTGTATAAGAAACTCCACATCAACAATAAACTGTTGTATAAGAAACTCCACATCAACAATAAACTGTGTAGTATAAGAAACTCCACATCAACAATAAACTGTGTATAGAAACTCCACATCAACAATATAAGAAACTCCACACAACAATAAACTGTAGTATATGAAACTCCACATCAACAATAAACTGTAGTATAAGAAACTCCACATCAACAATAAACTGTAGTATAAGAAACTCCACATCAACAATAAACTGTAGTATAAGAAACTCCACATCAACAATAAATTGTAGTATAAGAAACTCCACATCAACAATAAATTGTAGTATATGAAACTCCTCATCAACAATAAACTGTAGTATAAGAAACTCCACACAACAATAAACTGTAGTATAAGAAACTCCACACAACAATAAACTGTTGTATAAGAAACTCCACATCAACAATAAACTGTAGTATAAGAAACTCCACATCAACAATAAACTGTAGTATAAGAAACTCCACACAACAATAAACTGTTGTATAAGAAACTCCACATCAACAATAAACTGTAGTATATGAAACTCCACATCAACAATAAACTGTAGTATAAGAAACTCCACATCAACAATAAACTGTAGTATAAGAAACTCCACACAACAATAAACTGTTGTATAAGAAACTCCACACAACAATAAACTGTAGTATAAGAAACTCCACATCAACAATAAACTGTAGTATAAGAAACTCCACACAACAATAAACTGTTGTATAAGAAACTCCACACAACAATAAACTGTTGTATAAGAAACTCCAAACAACAATAAACTGTAGTATAAGAAACTCCAATCAACAATAAACTGTAGCATAAGAAACTCCACAACAACAATAAACTGTAGTATAAGAAACTCCACACAACAATAAACTGTGTATAAGAAACTCCACATCAACAATAAACTGTAGTATAAGAAACTCCACATCAACAATAAACTGTAGTATAAGAAACTCCACATCAACAATAAACTGTACTATAAGAAACTCCACACAACAATAAACTGTTGTATAAGAAACTCCACATCAACAATAAACTGTAGTATAAGAAACTCCACATCAACAATAAACTGTAGTATAAGAAACTCCACATCAACAATAAACTGTAGTATAAGAAACTCCAACAAACAATAAACTGTAGTATAAGAAACTCCACACAACAATAAACTGTTGTATAAGAAACTCCACAACAACAATAAACTGTTGTATAAGAAACTCCACATCAAAAATAAACTGTTGTATAAGAAACTCCACATCAACAATAAACTGTTGTATAAGAAACTCCACATCAACAATAAACTGTTGTATAAGAAACTCCATATCAACAATAAACTGTAGTATAAGAAACTCCACACAACAATAAACTGTTGTATAAGAAACTCCACATCAACAATAAACTGTAGTATAAGAAACTCCACACAACAATAAACTGTTGTATAAGAAACTCCACACAACAATAAACTGTTGTATAAGAAACTCCACATCAGCAACAAATTATAGTATATGAAACTCCTCATCAGCAATAAACTGTAGTATAAGAAACTCCACATCAACAATAAACTGTTGTATAAGAAACTCCACATCAACAACTGTTGTATAAGAAATAAACTGTTGTATAAGAAACTCCACATCAACAATAAACTGTGTAGTATAAGAAACTCCACATCAACAATAAACTGTAGTATAAGAAACTCCACACAACAATAAACTGTACTATAAGAAACTCCACACAACAATAAACTGTAGTATAAGAAACTCCACATCAACAATAAACTGTAGTATAAGAAACTCCACATCAACAATAAACTGTAGTATAAGAAACTCCACACAACAATAAACTGTAGTATAAGAAACTCCACATCAACAATAAACTGTTGTATAAGAAACTCCACATCAACAATAAATTGTCCACACAAAATAAACTGTAGTATAAGAAACTCCACATCAACAATAAACTGTAGTATAAGAAACTCCACATCAACAATAAACTGTAGTATAAGAAACTCCACACAACAATAAATTGTACTATAAGAAACTCCACATCAACAATAAACTGTAGTATATGAAACTCCTCATCAACAATAAACTGTAGTATAAGAAACTCCACACAACAATAAACTGTAGTATAAGAAACTCCACATCAACAATAAACTGTTGTATAAGAAACTCCACATCAACAATAAATTGTAGTATATGAAACTCCTCATCAACAATAAACTGTAGTATAAGAAACTCCACACAACAATAAACTGTAGTATAAGAAACTCCACACAACAATAAACTGTTGTATAAGAAACTCCACATCAACAATAAATTGTAGTATATGAAACTCCACATCAACAATAAACTGTAGTATAAGAAACTCCACATCAACAATAAATTGTAGTATATGAAAACTCAACAATAAACTGTAGTATAAGAAACTCCACACAACAAAAAAATGTAGTATAAGAAACTCCACACAACAATAAACTGTTGTATAAAAAACTCCACACAACAATAAACTGTTGTATAAGAAACTCCACACAACAATAAACTGTTGTATAAGAAACTCCACACAACAATAAACTGTTGTATAAGAAACTCCACACAACAATAAACTGTTGTATAAGAAACTCCACACAACAATAAACTGTTGTATAAGAAACTCCAAACAACAATAAACTGTTGTATAAGAAACTCCAAACAACAATAAACTGTTGTATAAGAAACTCCACATCAACAATAAACTGTTGTATAAGAAACTCCACATCAACAATAAACTGTTGTATAAGAAACTCCACATCAACAATAAACTGTAGTATAAGAAAGTCCATCAACAACAAATTGTAGTATAAGAAACTCCACACAACAATAAATTGTACTATAAGAAACTCCACACAACAATAAACTGTAGTATATGAAACTCCACATCAACAATAAATTGTAGTATATGAAACTCCACATCAACAATAAATTGTAGTATAAGAAAATCCACAGACCAATAAACTGTAGTATATGAAACTCCTCATCAACAATAAACTGTAGTATAAGAAACTCCACATCAACAATAAATTGTAGTATATGAAACTCCACATCAACAATAAACTGTAGTATAAGAAACTCCACACAACAATAAACTGTTGTATAAGAAACTCCACACAACAATAAACTGTTGTATAAAAAACTCCAAACAACAACAAATTGTAGTATAAGAAAATCCACACAACAATAAATTGTAGTATAATAAATTCCACACAACAATAAACTGTAGTATATGAAACTCCACATCAACAATAAATTGTAGTATATGAAACTCCACATCAACAATAAATTGTAGTATAAGAAAATCCACAGCCCAATAAACTAAACTATATGAAACTCCTCATCAACAATAAACTGTAGTATAAGAAACTCCACACAACAATAAATTGTACTATAAGAAACTCCACACAACAATAAACTGTAGTATATGAAACTCCTCATCAACAAAAAACTGTAGTATAAGAAACTCCACACAACAATAAACTGTAGTATAAGAAACTCCACACAACAATAAACTGTTGTATAAGAAACTCCACATCAACAATAAACTGTAGTATATGAAACTCCACATCAACAATAAACTGTAGTATAAGAAACTCCACATCAACAATAAATTGTAGTATAAGAAACTCCAAACAAAAATAAACTGTTGTATAAGAAACTCCACATCAACAATAAACTGTATTATAAGACTCTCCACACAACAAAAAATGTTGTATAAGAAACTCCACATCAACAATAAACTGTAGTATGAGAAACTCCACACAACAATAAACTGTAGTATAAGAAACTCAACACAACAATAAACTATTGTATAAGAAAAGACAACAATAAACTGTTGTATAAGAAACTCCACACAACAATAAACTGTTGTATAAGAAACATCAACAATAAACTGTTGTATAAGAAACTCCACATTAACAATAAACTGTAGTATAAGAAAGTCCATATCAACAATAAACTGTAGTATAAGAAACTCCACACAACAATAACCTGTTGTATAAGAAACTCCACACAACAATAAACTGTAGTATAAGAAACTCCACACAACAATAAACTGTAGTATAAGAAACTCCACATCAACAATAAACTGTGTATAAGAAACTCCATCTCAACAATAAACTGTAGTATAAGAAACTCACACAACAATAAACTGTCGTATAAGAAACTCCACATCAAGAATAAACTGTTGTATAAGAAACTCCACATCAACAATAAACTGTAGTATAAGAAAGTCCATATCAACAACAAATTGTAGTATAAGATACTCCACACAACAATAAATTGTACTATAAGAAACTCCACACAACAATAAACTGTAGTATAAGAAACTCCACATCAACAATAAACTGTTGCATAAGAAACTCCACGTCAACAATAAACTGTAGTATATGAAACTCCACACAAAAATAAACTGTAGTATAAGAAACTCCACACAACAATAAACTGTAGTATAAGAAACTCCACACAACAATAAACTGTTGTATAAGAAACTCCACATCAACAATAAACTGTAGTATAAGAAACTCCACATCAACAACAAATTGTAGTATAAGAAACTCCACATCAACAATAAACTGTTGTATAAGAAACTCCACATCAACAATAAACTGTAGTATAAGAAACTCCACATCAACAATAAACTGTTGTATAAGAAACTCCATACAACAATAAACTGTTGTATAAGAAACTCCACATCAACAATAAATTGTAGTATATGAAACTCCACATCAACAATAAACTGTAGTATAAGAAACTCCACATCAACAATAAACTGTAGTATAAGAAACTCCACACAACAATAAACTGTTGTATAAGAAACTCCACACAACAATAAACTGTTGTATAAGAAACTCCACACAACAATAAACTGTAGTATATGAAACTCCTCATCAACAATAAACTGTAGTATAAGAAACTCCACACAACAATAAACTGTAGTATAAGAAACTCCACACAACAATAAACTGTAGTATAAGAAACTCCACACAACAATAAACTGTAGTATATGAAACTCCACATCAACAATAAACTGTAGTATAAGAAACTCCACACAACAATAAACTGCTGTATAAGAAACTCCATACAACAATAAACTGTTGTATAAGAAACTCCACATCAACAATAAACTGTAGTATAAGAAAGTCCATATCAACAATAAACTGTAGTATAAGAAACTCCACATCAACAATAAATTGTAGAATATGAAACTCCACATCAACAATAAACTGTAGTATAAGAAACTCAACAATAAACTGTAGTATAAGAAACTCCACACAACAATAAACTGTTGTATAAGAAACTCCACATCAACAATAAATTGTAGTATATGAAACTCCTCATCAACAATAAACTGTAGTATAAGAAACTCCACACAACAATAAACTGTAGTATAAGAAACTCCACACAACAATAAACTGTTGTATAAGAAACTCCACATCAACAATAAACTGTAGTATAAGAAACTCCACATCAACAATAAACTGTAGTATAAGAAACTCCACATCAACAATAAACTGTAGTATAAGAAACTCCACAACAACAATAAACTGTTGTATAAGAAAGTCCATATCAACAATAAACTGTATTATAAGACTCTCCACACAACAATAAACTGTTGTATAAGAAACTCCACATCAACAATAAACTGTAGTATGAGAAACTCCACACAACAATAAACTGTTGTATAAGAAACTCCACACAACAATAAACTGAAACTCCACACAACAATAAACTGTGTATAAGAAACTCCACATCAACAATAAACTGTTGTATAAGAAACTCCACATCAACAATAAACTGTAGTATAAGAAACTCCCATCAACAATCAACAATCAAAATTGTAGTATAAGAAACTCCTCATCAACAATAAACTGTAGTATAAGAAACTCCACATCAACAATAAACTGTAGTATAAGAAACTCCACACAACAATAAACTGTAGTATAAGAAACTCCACATCAACAATAAACTGTAGTATAAGAAACTCCACATCAACAATAAACTGTAGTATAAGAAACTCCACACAACAATAAACTCAACAATAAACTGTCGTATAAGAAACTCCACATCAAGAATAAACTGTTGTATAAGAAACTCCACATCAACAATAAACTGTAGTATAAGAAACTCCACACAACAATAAACTGTTGTATAAGAAACTCCACATCAACCTGTAGTATAAGAAACATCAACAATAAACTGTAGTATAAGAAACTCCACATCAACAATAAACTGTAGTATAAGAAACTCCACACAACAATAAACTGTTGTATAAGAAACTCCACATCAACAATAAACTGTTGTATAAGAAACTCCACATCAACAATAAACTGTTGTATAAGAAACTCCACATCAACAATAAACTGTAGTATAAGAAACTCCACACAACAATAAATTGTATTATAAGAAACTCCACACAACAATAAACTGTAGTATATGAAACTCCTCATCAACAATAAACTGTAGTATAAGAAACTCCACACAACAATAAACTGTAGTATAAGAAACTCCACATCAACAATAAACTGTTGTATAAGAAACTCCACATCAACAATAAACTGTAGTATATGAAACTCCACATCAACAATAAACTGTAGTATAAGAAACTCCACACAACAATAAACTGTAGTATAAGAAACTCCACACAACAATAAACTGTTGTATAAGAAACTCCACATCAACAATAAACTGTAGTATAAGAAACTCCACATCAACAATAAACTGTAGTATAAGAAACTCCACATCAACAATAAACTGTGTAGTATAAGAAACTCCACATCAACAATAAACTGTAGTATAAGAAACTCCACACAACAATAAACTGTTGTATAAGAAACTCCACACAACAATAAACTGTTGTATAAAAAACTCCACACAACAATAAACTGTTGTATAAGAAACTCCACACAACAATAAACTGTTGTATAAGAAACTCCACACAACAATAAACTGTTGTATAAGAAACTCCACACAACAATAAACTGTTGTATAAGAAACTCCAAACAACAATAAACTGTTGTATAAGAAACCCCAAACAACAATAAACTGTTGTATAAGAAACTCCACATCAACAATAAACTGTTGTATAAGAAACTCCACATCAACAATAAACTGTAGTATAAGAAAGTCCATATCAACAACAAATTGTAGTATAAGAAACTCCACACAACAATAAATTGTACTATAAGAAACTCCACACAACAATAAACTGTAGTATAAGAAACTCCACATCAACAATAAACTGTAGTATAAGAAACTCCACATCAACAATAAATTGTAGTATAAGAAAATCCACAGCCCAATAAACTAAACTATATGAAACTCCTCATCAACAATAAACTGTAGTATAAGAAACTCCACATCAACAATAAATTGTAGTATATGAAACTCCTCATCAACAATAAACTGTAGTATAAGAAACTCCACACAACAATAAAGTGTTGTATAAGAAACTCCACACAACAATAAACTGTTGTATAAAAAACTCCAAACAACAACAAATTGTAGTATAAGAAACTCCACACAACAATAAATTGTAGTATAAGAAACTCCACACAACAATAAACTGTAGTATATGAAACTCCACATCAACAATAAATTGTAGTATATGAAACTCCACATCAACAATAAATTGTAGTATAAGAAACTCCACATCAACAATAAACTGTAGTATATGAAACTCCACATCAACAATAAACTGTAGTATAAGAAACTCCACACAACAATAAACTGTAGTATAAGAAACTCCACACAACAATAAACTGTAGTATAAGAAACTCCACATCAACAATAAACTGTAGTATAAGAAACTCCACACAACAATAAACTGTAGTATAAGAAACTCCACACAACAATAAACTGTTGTATAAGAAACTCCACATCAACAATAAATTGTAGTATATGAAACTCCTCATCAACAATAAACTGTAGTATAAGAAACTCCACATCAACAATAAATTGTAGTATAAGAAACTCCACACAACAATAAACTGTTGTATAAGAAACTCCACATCAACAATAAACTGTAGTATAAGAAACTCCACACAACAATAAACTGTTGTATAAGAAACTCCACATCAACAATAAACTGTAGTATAAGAAACTCCACACAACAATAAACTGTTGTATAAGAAACTCCACACAACAATAAACTGTTGTATAAGAAACTCCACACAACAATAAACTGTTGTATAAGAAACTCCACATCAACAATAAACTGTTGTATAAGAAACTCCACATCAACAATAAACTGTAGTATAAGAAACTCCACATCAACAATAAACTGTAGTATAAGAAACTCCACATCAACAATAAACTGTAGTATAAGAAACTCCACACAACAATAAACTGTAGTATAAGAAACTCCACACAACAATAAACTGTAGTATAAGAAACTCCACATCAACAATAAACTGTAGTATAAGAAAGTCCATATCAACAATAAACTGTAGTATAAGAAACTCACACACAACAATAAACTGTAGTATAAGAAACTCCACATCAACAATAAACTGTTGTATAAGAAACTCCACATCAACAATAAACTGTAGTATAAGAAACTCCACATCAACAATAAACTGTAGTATAAGAAACTCCACACAACAATAAACTGTAGTATAAGAAACTCCACACAACAATAAACTGTAGTATAAGAAACTCCACACAACAATAAACTGTTGCATAAGAAACTCCACATCAACAATAAATTGTAGTATATGAAACTCCTCATCAACAATAAACTGTAGTATAAGAAACTCCACACAACAATAAACTGTAGTATAAGAAACTCCACACAACAATAAACTGTTGTATAAGAAACTCCACATCAACAATAAACTGTAGTATATGAAACTCCACATCAACAATAAACTGTAGTATAAGAAACTCCACACAACAATAAACTGTTGTATAAGAAACTCCACATCAACAATAAATTGTAGTATATGAAACTCCACATCAACAATAAACTGTAGTATAAGAAACTCCACACAACAATAAACTGTTGTATAAGAAACTCCACATCAACAATAAACTGTAGTATAAGAAACTCCACATCAACAATAAACTGTAGTATAAGAAACTCCACATCAACAATAAACTGTAGTATAAGAAACTCCACACAACAATAAACTGTTGTATAAGAAACTCCACACAACAATAAACTGTTGTATAAGAAACTCCACATCAACAATAAACTGTAGTATAAGAAAGTCCATATCAACAATAAACTGTAGTATAAGAAACTCCACACAACAATAAACTGTAGTATAAGAAACTCCCACAACAATAAACTGTTGTATAAGAAACTCCACACAACAATAAACTGTAGTATAAGAAACTCCACACAACAATAAACTGTAGTATAAGAAACTCCACATCAACAATAAACTGTAGTATAAGAAACTCCACACAACAATAAACTGTAGTATAAGAAACTCCACACAACAATAAACTGTTGTATAAGAAACTCCACATCAACAATAAACTGTAGTATAAGAAACTCCACATCAACAATAAACTGTAGTATAAGAAACTCCACATCAACAATAAACTGTAGTATAAGAAACTCCACATCAACAATAAACTGTAGTATAAGAAACTCCACACAACAATAAACTGTAGTATAAGAAACTCCACATCAACAATAAACTGTAGTATATAGAAACTCCATCATCAACAATAAACTGTAAACTGTATAAGAAACTCCACACAACAATAAACTGTTGTATAAGAAACTCCACATCAACAATAAACTGTAGTATAAGAAACTCCACATCAACAATAAACTGTAGTATAAGAAACTCCACATCAACAATAAACTGTAGTATAAGAAACTCCACACAACAATAAACTGTAGTATAAGAAACTCCCAACAATAAACTGTTGTATAAGAAACTCCACATCAACAATAAACTATAAGACACTCAACAATAAACTGTTGTATTCAACAATAAACTGTAGTATAAGAAACTCCACACAACAATAAACTGTTGTATAAGAAACTCCACACAACAATAAACTGTTGTATAAGAAACTCCAAACAACAATAAACTGTTGTATAAGAAACTCCACATCAACAATAAACTGTTGTATAAGAAACTCCACATCAACAATAAACTGTTGTATAAGAAATTCCACATCAACAATAAACTGTAGTATATGAAACTCCACATCAACAATAAACTGTTGTATAAGAAACTCCACATCAACAATAAACTGTAGTATAAGAAACTCCACACAACAATAAACTGTTGTATAAGAAACTCCACATCAACAATAAACTGTAGTATATGAAACTCCACATCAACAATAAACTGTAGTATAAGAAACTCCACATCAACAATAAACTGTAGTATAAGAAACTCCACACAACAATAAACTGTTGTATAAGAAACTCCACATCAACAATAAACTGTTGTATAAGAAACTCCACATCAACAATAAACTGTAGTATAAGAAACTCCACACAACAATAAACTGTTGTATAAGAAACTCCACATCAACAATAAACTGTAGTATAAGAAACTCCACATCAACAATAAACTGTAGTATAAGAAACTCCACATCAACAATAAACTGTAGTATAAGAAACTCCACACAACAATAAACTGCAGTATAAACTACTCCACACAATAATAAACTGTTGTATAAGAAACTCCACATCAACAATAAACTGTAGTATAAGAAAGTCCACATCAACAATAAACTGTAGTATAAGAAACTCCACACAACAATAAACTGTAGTATAAGAAACTCCACACAACAATAAACTGTAGTATAAGAAACTCCACACAACAATAAACTGTAGTATAAGAAACTCCACATCAACAATAAACTGTAGTATAAGAAACTCCACACAACAATAAACTGTAGTATAAGAAACTCCACACAACAATAAACTGTTGTATAAGAAACTCCACATCAACAATAAACTGTTGTATAAGAAGCTCCACATCAACAATAAACTGTCGTATAAGAAAGTCCATATCAACAATAAACTGTATTATAAGACTCTCCACACAACAATAAACTGTTGTATAAGAAACTCCACATCACCAATAAACTGTAGTATAAGAAACTCCACATCAACAATAAACTGTAGTATAAGAAACTCCACATCAACAATAAACTGTAGTATAAGAAACTCCACATCAACAATAAACTGTTGTATAAGAAACTCCACATCAACAATAAACTGTAGTATAAGAAACTCCACATCAACAATAAACTGTAGTATAAGAAAGTCCATATCAACAACAAATTGTAGTATAAGAAACTCCTCATCAACAATAAACTGTTGTATAAGAAACTCCACATCAACAATAAACTGTAGTATAAGAAACTCCACACAACAATAAACTGTTGTATAAGAAACTCCACATCAACAATAAACTGTAGTATAAGAAACTCCACACAACAATAAACTGTAGTATAAGAAACTCAACACAACAATAAACTGTTGTATAAGAAACCCACACAACAATAAACTGTTGTATAAGAAACTCCACATCAACAATAAACTGTCAACAATAAACTGTATAAGAAACTCCACATCAACAATAAACTGTAGTATAAGAAACTCCACATCAACAATAAACTGTAGTATAAGAAACTCCACATCAACAATAAACTGTAGTATAAGAAACTCCACACAACAATAAACTGTAGTATAAGAAACTCCACATCAACAATAAACTGTAGTATAAGAAACTCCACATCAACAATAAACTGTAGTATAAGAAACTCCACATCAACAATAAACTGTAGTATAAGAAACTCCTCATCAACAATAAACTGTTGTATAAGAAACTCCACATCAACAATAAACTGTTGTATAAGAAACTCCACATCAACAATAAACTGTAGTATAAGAAACTCCACACAACAATAAACTGTTGTATAAGAAACTCCACATCAACAATAAACTGTAGTATAAGAAACTCCACATCAACAATAAACTGTAGTATAAGAAAGTCCACATCAACAATAAACTGTAGTATAAGAAACTCCACACAACAATAAACTGTTGTATAAGAAACTCCACACAACAATAAACTGTTGTATAAGAAACTCCAAACAACAATAAACTGTTGTATAAGAAACTCCACATCAACAATAAACTGTAGTATAAGAAACTCCACACAACAATAAACTGTAGTATAAGAAACTCCACACAACAATAAACTGTTGTATAAGAAACTACAAACAACAATAAACTGTAACATAAGAAACCCCACATCAAAAATAAACTGTAGTATAAAAAACTCCATATCAACAATGAATTGTAGTATAAGAAACTCCACACAACAATAAACTGTTGTATAAGAAACTCCACATCAACAATAAACTGTGTATAAGAAACTCCACATCAACAATAAACTGTGTGTATAGAAACTCCACATCAACAATAAACTGTCGTATAAGAAAGTCCATATCAACAATAAACTGTAGTATAAGAAACTCCACACAACAATAAACTGTTGTATAAGAAACTCCACATCAACAATAAACTGTAGTATAAGAAAGTCCACATCAACAATAAACTGTAGTATAAGAAACTCCACACAACAATAAACTGTAGTATAAGAAACTCCACACAACAATAAACTGTTGTATAAGAAACTCCACATCAACAATAAACTGTTGTATAAGAAACTCCACATCAACAATAAACTGTAGTATAAGAAACTCCACACAACAATAAACTGTTGTATAAGAAACTCCACACAACAATAAACAATAAACAATAAACTTGTATAAGAAACTCCACACAACAATAAACTGTTGTATAAGAAACTCCACATCAACAATAAACTGTTGTAGTATATAAGAAACTCCACATCAACAATAAACTGTAGTATAAGAAACTCCACATCAACAATAAACTGTTGTATAAGAAACTCCACATCAACAATAAATTGTAGTATATGAAACTCCACATCAACAATAAACTGTAGTATAAGAAACTCCACACAACAATAAACTGTTGTATAAGAAACTCCACATCAACAATAAATTGTAGTATATGAAACTCCTCATCAACAATAAACTGTAGTATAAGAAACTCCACACAACAATAAACTGTTGTATAAGAAACTCCACATCAACAATAAATTGTAGTATAAGAAACTCCACATCAACAATAAACTGTAGTATAAGAAACTCCACATCAACAATAAATTGTAGTATGAGAAACTCCACACAACAATAAACTGTTGTATAAGAAACTCCAAACAAAAATAAACTGTTGTATAAGAAGCTCCACATCAACAATAAACTGTCGTATAAGAAAGTCCATATCAACAATAAACTGTATTATAAGACTCTCCACACAACAATAAACTGTTGTATAAGAAACTCCACATCAACAATAAACTGTAGTATAAGAAACTCCACATCAACAATAAACTGTAGTATAAGAAACTCCACACAACAATAAACTGTTGTATAAGAAACTCCACACAACAATAAACTGTTGTATAAGAAACTCCACATCAACAATAAACTGTTGTATAAGAAACTCCACATCAACAATAAACTGTAGTATAAGAAAGTCCATATCAACAATAAACTGTAGTATAAGAAACTCCACATCAACAATAAACTGTTGTATAAGAAACTCCACATCAACAATAAACTGTTGTATAAGAAACTCCACATCAACAATAAACTGTAGTATAAGAAACTCCATATCAACAATAAATTGTAGTATAAGAAACTCCACATCAACAATAAACTGTAGTATAAGAAACTCCACACAACAATAAACTGTAGTATAAGAAACTCCACACAACAATAAACTGTAGTATAAGAAACTCCACATCAACAATAAACTGTAGTATAAGAAACTCCACACAACAATAAACTGTTGTATAAGAAACTCCACATCAACAATAAATTGTAGTATAAGAAACTCCACATCAACAATAAACTGTAGTATAAGAAACTCCACATCAACAATAAACTCCACACAACAATGTTGTATAAGAAACTCCACATCAACAATAAACTGTAGTATAAGAAACTCCACATCAACAATAAACTGTAGTATAAGAAACTCCACATCAACAATAAACTGTAGTATAAGAAACTCCACACAACAATAAACTGTAGTATAAGAAACTCCACATCAACAATAAACTGTAGTATAAGAAACTCCACATCAACAATAAACTGTTGTATAAGAAACTCCACATCAACAATAAACTGTAGTATAAGAAACTCCACACAACAATAAACTGTTGTATAAGAAACTCCACACAACAATAAACTGTTGTATAAGAAACTCCACACAACAATAAACTGTTGTATAAGAAACTCCAAACAACAATAAACTGTTGTATAAGAAACCTCAAACAACAATAAACTTTTGTATAAGAAACTGCACATCAACAATAAACTGTAGTATAAGAAACTCCACACAACAATAAACTGTAGTATAAGAAACTCCACACAACAATAAACTGTTGTATAAGAAACTCCACATCAACAATAAACAATAAACTGTAGTATAAGAAACTCCACATCAACAATAAACTGTAGTATAAGAAACTCCACATCAACAATAAACTGTAGTATAAGAAACTCCACATCAACAATAAACTGTAGTATAAGAAACTCCACATCAACAATAAACTGTAGTATAAGAAACTCCACATCAACAATAAACTGTAGTATATCAACAATAAACTGTAGTATCCACACAACAATAAACTGTAGTATAAGAAACTCCACACAACAATAAACTGTTGTATAAGAAACTCCACATCAACAATAAACTGTTGTATAAGAAACTCCACATCAACAATAAACTGTAGTATAAGAAACTCCACATCAACAATAAACTGTAGTATAAGAAACTCCACTCAACAATAAACTGTTGTATAAGAAACTCCACATCAACAATAAACTGTAGTATAAGAAACTCCACACAACAATAAAGAAACTCCACATCAACAATAAACTGTAGTATAAGAAACTCCACATCAACAATAAACTGTTGTATAAGAAACTCCACATCAACAATAAACTGTAGTATAAGAAACTCCACACAACAATAAACTGTTGTACTGAAACTCCACACAACAATAAACTGTTGTATAAGAAACTCCACATCAACAATAAACTGTTGTATAAGAAACTCCACATCAACAATAAACTCAACAATAAACTGTATAAGAAACTCCACATCAACAATAAACTGTAGTATAAGAAACTCCACATCAACAATAAACTGTAGTATAAGAAACTCCACACAACAATAAACTGTAGTATAAGAAACTCCACATCAACAATAAACTGTAGTATAAGAAACTCCACATCAACAATAAACTGTAGTATAAGAAACTCCACATCAACAATAAACTGTAGTATAAGAAACTCCACACAACAATAAACTGTTGTATAAGAAACTCCACATCAACAATAAACTGTTGTATAAGAAACTCCACATCAACAATAAAAGAAACTCCACATCAACAATAAACTGTAGTATAAGAAACTCCACACAACAATAAACTGTTGTATAAGAAACTCCACATCAACAATAAACTGTAGTATAAGAAACTCCACATCAACAATAAACTGTAGTATAAGAAACTCCACATCAACAATAAACTGTAGTATAAGAAACTCCACACAACAATAAACTGTTGTATAAGAAACTCCACATCAACAATAAACTGTAGTATAAGAAACTCCACATCAACAATAAACTGTAGTATAAGAAACTCCACACAACAATAAACTGTAGTATAAGAAACTCCACACAACAATAAACTGTAGTATAAGAAACTCCACATCAACAATAAACTGTAGTATAAGAAACTCCACACAACAATAAACTGTAGTATAAGAAACTCCACATCAACAATAAACTGTTGTATAAGAAACTCCACATCAACAATAAACTGTAGTATAAGAAACTCCACATCAACAATAAACTGTAGTATAAGAAACTCCACACAACAATAAACTGTAGTATAAGAAACTCCACACAACAATAAACTGTTGTATAAAAAACTCCACATCAACAATAAATTGTAGTATACTGTAGTATAAACTCCACATCAACAATAAACTGTAGTATAAGAAACTCCACATCAACAATAAACTGTAGTATAAGAAACTCCACATCAACAATAAACTGTAGTATAAGAAACTCCACATCAACAATAAACTGTAGTATAAGAAACTCCACACAACAATAAACTGTTGTATAAGAAACTCCACACAACAATAAACTGTTGTATAAGAAACTCCACACAACAATAAACTGTTGTATAAGAAACTCCACACAACAATAAACTGTTGTATAAGAAACTCCACACAACAATAAACTGTTGTATAAGAAACTCCAAACAACAATAAACTGTTGTATAAGAAACCCCAAACAACAATAAACTGTTGTATAAGAAACTCCAAACAACAATAAACTTTTGTATAAGAAACTCCACATCAACACTAAACTGTTGTATAAGAAACTCCACATCAATAGTTAACTGTCGTATAAGAAAGTCCATATCAACAACAAATTGTAGTATAAGATACTCCACACAACAATAAATTGTACTATAAGAAACTCCACACAACAATAAACTGTAGTATATGAAACTCCACATCAACAATAAACTGTAGTATAAGAAACTCCACATCAACAATAAATTGTAGTATAAGAAACTCCACATCAACAATAAACTGTAGTATAAGAAACTCCACATCAACAATAAACTGTAGTATAATAAACTCCACATCAACAATAAACTGTAGTATAAGAAACTCCACATCAACAATAAACTGTAGTATAAGAAACTCCACACAACAAAGTGTTGTATAAGAAACTCCACACAACAATAAACTGTTGTATAAAAAACTCCAAACAACAACAAATTGTAGTATAAGAAAATCCACACAACAATAAATTGTAGTATAATAAATTCCACACAACAATAAACTGTAGTATAAGAAACTCCACATCAACAATAAATTGTAGTATATGAAACTCCACATCAACAATAAACTGTAGTATAAGAAACTCCACATCAACAATAAACTGTAGTATAAGAAACTCCACATCAACAATAAACTGTAGTATAAGAAACTCCACATCAACAATAAACTGTAGTATAAGAAACTCCACACAACAATAAACTGTAGTATAAGAAACTCCACACAACAATAAACTGTAGTATAAGAAACTCCTCATCAACAATAAACTGTAGTATAAGAAACTCCACACAACAATAAACTGTAGTATAAGAAACTCCACATCAACAATAAACTGTAGTATAAGAAACTCCACATCAACAATAAACTGTAGTATAAGAAACTCCACATCAACAATAAACTGTAGTATAAGAAACTCCACATCAACAATAAATTGTAGTATAAGAAACTCCACATCAACAATAAACTGTTGTATAAGAAACTCCACATCAACAATAAACTGTAGTATAAGAAACTCCACACAACAATAAACTGTTGTATAAGAAACTCCACATCAACAATAAACTGTAGTATAAGAAAGTCCACATCAACAATAAACTGTAGTATAAGAAACTCCACACAACAATAACCTGTTGTATAAGAAACTCCACACAACAATAAACTGTTGTATAAGAAACTCCACATCAACAATAAACTGTTGTATAAGAAACTCCACATCAACAATAAACTGTAGTATAAGAAACTCCACATCAACAATAAACTGTAGTATAAGAAACTCCACATCAACAATAAACTGTAGTATAAGAAACTCCACACAACAATAAACTGTAGTATAAGAAACTCCACATCAACAATAAACTGTAGTATAAGAAACTCCACATCAACAATAAACTGTAGTATAAGAAACTCCACACAACAATAAACTGTAGTATAAGAAACTCCACATCAACAATAAACTGTTGTATAAGAAACTCCACATCAACAATAAACTGTAGTATATGAAACTCCACATCAACAATAAACTGTAGTATAAGAAACTCCACACAACAATAAACTGTAGTATAAGAAACTCCACACAACAATAAACTGTAGTATAAGAAACTCCACATCAACAATAAACTGTTGTATAAGAAACTCCACATCAACAATAAACTGTAGTATATAAGAAACTCACATCAACAATAAACTGTAGTATAAGAAACTCCACACAACAATAAACTGTATAAGAAACTCCACACAACAATAAACTGTTGTATAAGAAACTCCACATCAACAATAAACTGTAGTATAAGAAACTCCACATCAACAATAAACTGTAGTATAAGAAACTCCACACAACAATAAACTGTTGTATAAGAAACTCCACATCAACAATAAACTGTAGTATAAGAAACTCCACATCAACAATAAACTGTTGTATAAGAAACTCCACATCAACAATAAACTGTTGTATAAGAAACTCCACATCAACAATAAACTGTAGTATAAGAAACATCAACAATAAACTGTAGTATAAGAAACTCCACACAACAAAACTGTAGTATAAGAAACTCCACATCAACAATAAACTGTAGTATAAGAAACTCCACACAACAATAAACTGTTGTATAAGAAACTCCACACAACAATAAACTGTTGTATAAGAAACTCCACATCAACAATAAACTGTAGTATAAGAAACTCCACATCAACAATAAACTGTAGTATAAGAAACTCCACACAACAATAAACTGTAGTATAAGAAACTCCACACAACAATAAACTGTAGTATAAGAAACTCCACACAACAATAAACTGTAGTATAAGAAACTCCACATCAACAATAAACTGTAGTATAAGAAACTCCACACAACAATAAACTGTAGTATAAGAAACTCCACATCAACAATAAACTGTTGTATAAGAAACTCCACATCAACAATAAACTGTAGTATAAGAAACTCCACATCAACAATAAACTGTAGTATAAGAAACTCCACATCAACAATAAACTGTAGTATAAGAAACTCCACACAACAATAAACTGTAGTATAAGAAACTCCACACAACAATAAACTGTAGTATAAGAAACTCCACATCAACAATAAACTGTAGTATAAGAAACTCCACATCAACAATAAACAACAATAAAGTATAAGAAACTCCACACAACAATAAACTGTTGTATAAGAAACTCCACATCAACAATAAACTGTAGTATAAGAAACTCCACATCAACAATAAACTGTAGTATAAGAAACTCCATCTCAACAATAAACTGTAGTATAATAAACTCCACACAACAATAAACTGTCGTATAAGAAACTCCACATCAAGAATAAACTGTTGCATAAGAAACTCCAAACAACAATAAACTGTTGTATAAGAAACTCCACACAACAATAAACTGTTGTATAAGAAACTCCACATCAACAATAAACTGTTGTATAAGAAACTCCACACAACAATAAACTGTTGTATAAGAAACTCCACACAACAATAAACTGTTGTATAAGAAACTCCACATCAACAATAAACTGTTGTATAAGAAACTCCACATCAACAATAAACTGTAGTATAAGAAAATCAAAATAAACTGTAGTATAAGAAACTCCATCAACAATAAACTGTAGTATAAGAAACTCCACATCAACAATAAACTGTAGTATAAGAAACTCCACACAACAATAAACTGTAGTATAAGAAACTCCACACAACAATAAACTGTTGTATAAGAAACTCCACATCAACAATAAACTGTAGTATAAGAAAGTCCATATCAACAATAAACTGTAGTATAAGAAACTCCACACAACAATAAACTGTTGTATAAGAAACTCCACATCAACAATAAACTGTTGTATAAGAAACTCCACATCAACAATAAACTGTAGTATAAGAAACTCCACATCAACAATAAACTGTAGTATAAGAAACTCCACATCAACAATAAACTGTAGTATAAGAAACTCCACATCAACAATAAAGTGTAGTATAAGAAACTCCACATCAACAATAAACTGTAGTATAAGAAACTCCACACAACAATAAACTGCAGTATAAACTACTCCACACAATAATAAACTGTTGCATGAGAAACTCCACATTAACAATAAACTGTAGTATAAGAAAGTCCATATCAACAATAAACTGTAGTATAAGAAACTCCACACAACAATAACCTGTTGTATAAGAAACTCCACACAACAATAAACTGTTGTATAAGAAACTCCACATCAACAATAAACTGTTGTATAAGAAACTCCACATCAACAATAAACTGTAGTATAAGAAACTCCACACAACAATAAACTGTAGTATAAGAAACTCCACATCAACAATAAACTGTAGTATAAGAAACTCCACATCAACAATAAACTGTAGTATAAGAAACTCCACATCAACAATAAACTGTAGTATAAGAAACTCCACATCAACAATAAACTGTAGTATAAGAAACTCCACATCAACAATAAACTGTAGTATAAGAAACTCCACATCAACAATAAACTGTAGTATAAGAAACTCCACATCAACAATAAACTGTAGTATAAGAAACTCCACACAACAATAAACTGTAGTATAAGAAACTCCACATCAACAATAAACTGTAGTATAAGAAACTCCACACAACAATAAACTGTAGTATAAGAAACTCCACACAACAATAAACTGTTGTATAAGAAACTCCACATCAACAATAAATTGTAGTATATGAAACTCCACATCAACAATAAACTGTAGTATAAGAAACTCCACACAACAATAAACTGTAGTATAAGAAACTCCACACAACAATAAACTGTTGTATAAGAAACTCCACATCAACAATAAACTGTTGTATAAGAAACTCCACACAACAATAAACTGTTGTATAAGAAACTCCACATCAACAATAAACTGTAGTATAAGAAACTCCACACAACAATAAACTGTTGTATAAGAAACTCCACACAACAATAAACTGTTGTATAAGAAACTCCAAACAACAATAAACTGTTGTATAAGAAACTCCACATCAACAATAAACTGTTGTATAAGAAACTCCACATCAACAATAAACTGTAGTATAAGAAACTCCACATCAACAATAAACTGTGTAAGAAAGTATAACTGTAGAAACTCCACATCAACAATAAACTGTAGTATAAGAAACTCCACACAACAATAAACTGTAGTATAAGAAACTCCACACAACAATAAACTGTAGCATAAGAAACTCCACATCAACAATAAACTGTAGTATAAGAAACTCCATATCAACAATAAACTGTAGTATAAGAAACTCCACATCAACAATAAACTGTTGTATAAGAAACTCCACATCAACAATAAACTGTTGTATAAGAAACTCCACATCAACAATAAACTGTAGTATAAGAAACTCCACACAACAATAAACTGTTGTATAAGAAACTCCACACAACAATAAACTGTTGTATAAGAAACTCCACATCAACAATAAACTGTAGTATAAGAAACTCATCAACAATAAACTGTAGTATCAACAATAAACTGTAGTATAAGAAACTCCACACAACAATAAACTGTAGTATAAGAAACTCCACACAACAATAAACTGTAGTATAAGAAACTCCACATCAACAATAAACTGTAGTATAAGAAACTCCACATCAACAATAAACTGTAGTATAAGAAACTCCACATCAACAATAAACTGTAGTATAAGAAACTCCACACAACAATAAACTGTTGTATAAGAAACTCCACATCAACAATAAATTGTAGTATAAGAAACTCCACATCAACAATAAACTGTAGTATAAGAAACTCCACACAACAATAAACTGTAGTATAAGAAACTCCACACAACAATAAACTGTTGTATAAGAAACTCCACATCAACAATAAACTGTAGTATAAGAAACTCCACATCAACAATAAACTGTAGTATAAGAAACTCCACATCAACAATAAACTGTAGTATAAGAAACTCCACACAACAATAAACTGTTGTATAAGAAACTCCACATCAACAATAAACTGTAGTATAAGAAACTCCACATCAACAATAAACTGTAGTATAAGAAACTCCACACAACAATAAACTGTAGTATAAGAAACTCCACACAACAATAAACTGTTGTATAAGAAACTCCACATCAACAATAAACTGTAGTATAAGAAAGTCCACATCAACAATAAACTGTAGTATAAGAAACTCCACACAACAATAAACTGTTGTATAAGAAACTCCACACAACAATAAACTGTTGTATAAGAAACTCCACATCAACAATAAACTGTTGTATAAGAAACTCCACATCAACAATAAACTGTAGTATAAGAAACTCCATATCAACAATAAACTGTAGTATAAGAAACTCCTCATCAACAATAAACTGTTGTATAAGAAACTCCACATCAACAATAAACAGTTGTATCAGAAACTCCACATCAACAATAAACTGTAGTATAAGAAACTCCACATCAACAATAAACTGTAGTATAAGAAACTCCACATCAACAATAAACTGTAGTATAAGAAACTCCACATCAACAATAAACTGTAGTATAAGAAACTCCACATCAACAATAAACTGTAGTATAAGAAACTCCACACAACAATAAACTGTAGTATAAGAAACTCCACATCAACAATAAACTGTAGTATAAGAAACTCCACATCAACAATAAACTGTAGTATAAGAAACTCCACATCAACAATAAACTGTAGTATAAGAAACTCCACACAACAATAAACTGTTGTATAAGAAACTCCACACAACAATAAACTGTTGTATAAGAAACTCCACATCAACAATAAACTGTCGTATAAGAAAGTCCATATCAACAATAAACTGTATTATAAGACTCTCCACACAACAATAAACTGTTGTATAAGAAACTCCACATCACCAATAAACTGTAGTATGAGAAACTCCACACAACAATAAACTGTTGTATAAGAAACCCCCACAACAATAAACTGTTGTATAAGAAACTCCACATCAACAATAAACTGTTGTATAAGAAACTCCACATCAACAATAAACTGTTGTATAAGAAACTCCACATCAACAATAAACTGTTGTATAAGAAACTCCACATCAACAATAAACTGTAGTATAAGAAACTCCACATCAACAATAAACTGTTGTATAAGAAACTCCACATCAACAATAAACTGTTGTATAAGAAACTCCACATCAACAATAAACTGTTGTATAAGAAACTCCACATCAACAATAAACTGTAGTATAAGAAACTCCACATCAACAATAAACTGTAGTATAAGAAACTCCACATCAACAATAAACTGTAGTATAAGAAACTCCACACAACAATAAACTGTAGTATAAGAAACTCCACATCAACAATAAACTGTAGTATAAGAAACTCCACATCAACAATAAACTGTAGTATAAGAAACTCCACATCAACAATAAACTGTAGTATAAGAAACTCCACATCAACAATAAACTGTAGTATAAGAAACTCCACATCAACAATAAACTGTAGTATAAGAAACTCCACATCAACAATAAACTGTAGTATAAGAAACTCCACATCAACAATAAACTGTAGTATAAGAAACTCCACATCAACAATAAACTGTAGTATAAGAAACTCCACATCAACAATAAACTGTAGTATAAGAAACTCCACATCAACAATAAAGTGTAGTATAAGAAACTCCACATCAACAATAAAGTGTAGTATAAGAAACTCCACATCAACAATAAACTGTAGTATAAGAAACTCCACATCAACAATAAACTGTGTATAAGAAACTCCACACAACAATAAACTGTAGTATAAGAAACTCCACACAACAATAAACTGTTGTATAAGAAACTCCACACAACAATAAACTGTTGTATAAGAAACTCCACACAACAATAAACTGTTGTATAAGAAACTCCACATCAACAATAAACTGTAGTATAAGAAACTCCACACAACAATAAACTGTTGTATAAGAAACTCCACATCAACAATAAACTGTAGTATAAGAAACTCAACATCAACAATAAACTGTAGTATAAGAAACTCCACATCAACAATAAACTGTAGTATAAGAAACTCCACATCAACAATAAACTGTAGTATAAGAAACTCCACATCAACAATAAACTGTGGTATAAGAAACTCCTCATCAACAATAAACTGTAGTATAAGAAACTCCACACAACAATAAACTGTAGTATAAGAAACTCCACACAACAATAAACTGTAGTATAAGAAACTCCACATCAACAATAAACTGTAGTATAAGAAACTCCACATCAACAATAAACTGTAGTATAAGAAACTCCACACAACAATAAACTGTAGTATATGAAACTACTCATCAACAATAAACTGTAGTATAAGAAACTCCACACAACAATAAACTGTAGTATAAGAAACTCCACACAACAATAAACTGTTGTATAAGAAACTCCAAACAACAATAAACTGTTGTATAAGAAACTCCACATCAACAATAAACTGTAGCATAAGAAATTCCACATCAACAATAAACTGTAGTATAAGAAACTCCACATCAACAATAAACTGTAGTATAAGAAACTCCACATCAACAATAAACTGTAGTATAAGAAACTCCACATCAACAATAAACTGTAGTATAAGAAACTCCACATCAACAATAAACTGTAGTATAAGAAACTCCACATCAACAATAAACTGTAGTATAAGAAACTCCACATCAACAATAAACTGTAGTATAAGAAACTCCACATCAACAATAAACTGTAGTATAAGAAACTCCACATCAACAATAAACTGTAGTATAAGAAACTCCACACAACAATAAACTGTTGTATAAGAAACTCCACACAACAATAAACTGTTGTATAAGAAACTCCAAACAACAATAAACTGTTGTATAAGAAACTCCACATCAACAATAAACTGTTGTATAAGAAACTCCACATCAACAATAAACTGTAGTATAAGAAACTCCACACAACAATAAACTGTTGTATAAGAAACTCCACACAACAATAAACTGTTGTATAAGAAACTCCACATCAACAATAAACTGTTGTATAAGAAACTCCACATCAACAATAAACTGTAGTATAAGAAACTCCACATCAACAATAAACTGTTGTATAAGAAACTCCACATCAACAATAAACTGTTGTATGAAACTCCACATCAACAATAAACTGTAGTATAAGAAACTCCACATCAACAATAAAAGTATAAGAAACTCCACATCAACAATAAACTGTTGTATAAGAAACTCCACATCAACAATAAATTGTAGTATAAGAAACTCCACATCAACAATAAACTGTAGTATAAGAAACTCCACATCAACAATAAACTGTAGTATAAGAAACTCCACACAACAATAAACTGTAGTATAAAAAACTCCACACAATAATAAACTGTTGCATGAGAAACTCCACATTAACAATAAACTGTAGTATAAGAAAGTCCATATCAACAATAAACTGTAGTATAAGAAACTCCACACAACAATAACCTGTTGTATAAGAAACTCCACACAACAATAAACTGTTGTATAAGAAACTCCACATCAACAATAAACTGTAGTATAAGAAACTCCACATCAACAATAAACTGTAGTATAAGAAACTCCACATCAACAATAAACTGTAGTATAAGAAACTCCACACAACAATAAACTGTAGTATAAGAAACTCCACATCAACAATAAACTGTAGTATAAGAAACTCCACACAACAATAAACTGTAGTATAAGAAACTCCACATCAACAATAAACTGTTGTATAAGAAACTCCACATCAACAATAAACTGTTGTATAAGAAACTCCACATCAACAATAAACTGTTGTATAAGAAACTCCACATCAACAATAAACTGTTGTATAAGAAACTCCACACAACAATAAACTGTTGTATAAGAAACTCCACATGAACAATAAATTGTACTATATGAAACTCCACATCAATAATAAACTGTAGTATAAGAAACTCCACACAACAATAAACTGTTGTATAAGAAACTCCACATCAACAATAAACTGTAGTATAAGAAACTCCACATCAACAATAAACTGTAGTATAAGAAACTCCACATCAACAATAAACTGTAGTATAAGAAACTCCACATCAACAATAAACTGTAGTATAAGAAACTCCACATCAACAATAAACTGTAGTATAAGAAACTCCACACAACAATAAACTGTATGTATAAGAAACTCCACATCAACAATAAACTGTAGTATAAGAAACTCCACATCAACAATAAACTGTAGTATAAGAAACTCCACACAACAATAAACTGTTGTATAAGAAACTCCACATCAACAATAAACTGTAGTATAAGAAACTCCACATCAACAATAAACTGTAGTATAAGAAACTCCACATCAACAATAAACTGTAGTATAAGAAACTCCACACAACAATAAACTGTTGTATAAGAAACTCCAAACAACAATAAACTGTTGTATAAGAAACTCCACATCAACAATAAACTGTAGTATAAGAAACTCCACATCAACAATAAACTGTAGTATAAGAAACTCCACACAACAATAAACTGTTGTATAAGAAACTCCACACAACAATAAACTGTTGTATAAGAAACTCCAAACAACAATAAACTGTTGTATAAGAAACTCCACACAACAATAAACTGTTGTATAAGAAACTCCACATCAACAATAAACTGTTGTATAAGAAACTCCACATCAACAATAAACTGTAGTATAAGAAAGTCCATATCAACAACAAATTGTAGTATAAGAAACTCCTCATCAACAATAAACTGTTGTATAAGAAACTCCACATCAACAATAAACAGTTGTATAAGAAACTCCACATCAACAATAAACTGTAGTATAAGAAACTCCACATCAACAATAAACTGTAGTATAAGAAACTCCACATCAACAATAAACTGTAGTATAAGAAACTCCACACAACAATAAACTGTAGTATAAGAAACTCCACATCAACAATAAACTGTAGTATAAGAAACTCCACATCAACAATAAACTGTAGTATAAGAAACTCCACATCAACAATAAACTGTAGTATAAGAAACTCCACATCAACAATAAACTGTAGTATAAGAAACTCCACATCAACACTAAACTGTTGTATAAGAAACTCCACATCAACAGTAAACTGTCGTATAAGAAAGTCCATTTCAACAACAAATTGTAGTATAAGAAACTCCACACAACAATAAACTGTTGTATAAGAAACTCCACACAACAATAAACTGTTGTATAAGAAACTCCACATCAACAATAAACTGTTGTATAAGAAACTCCACATCAACAATAAACTGTAGTATAAGAAACTCCACATCAACAATAAACTGTAGTATAAGAAACTCCACATCAACAATAAACTGTAGTATAAGAAACTCCACATCAACAATAAACTGTAGTATAAGAAACTCCACACAACAATAAACTGTTGTATAAGAAACTCCACACAACAATAAACTGTTGTATAAGAAACTCCACATCAACAATAAACTGTTGTATAAGAAACTCCACATCAACAATAAACTGTAGTATAAGAAACTCCACACAACAATAAACTGTTGTATAAGAAACTCCACATCAACAACAAACTGTAGTATAAGAAACTCCACATCAACAATAAACTGTAGTATAAGAAACTCCACATCAACAATAAACTGTAGTATAAGAAACTCCACATCAACAATAAACTGTAGTATAAGAAACTCCACATCAACAATAAACTGTAGTATAAGAAACTCCACATCAACAATAAACTGTAGTATAAGAAACTCCACATCAACAATAAACTGTAGTATAAGAAACTCCACACAACAATAAACTGTAGTATAAGAAACTCCACACAACAATAAACTGTTGTATAAGAAACTCCACATCAACAATAAACTGTAGTATCCACATCCATCAACAATAAACTGTAGTATAAGAAACTCCACATCAACAATAAACTGTAGTATAAGAAACTCCACACAACAATAAACTGTAGTATAAGAAACTCCACACAACAATAAACTGTAGTATAAGAAACTCCACATCAACAATAAACTGTAGTATAAGAAACTCCACATCAACAATAAACTGTAGTATAAGAAACTCCACATCAACAATAAACTGTAGTATAAGAAACTCCACATCAACAATAAACTGTAGTATAAGAAACTCCACACAACAATAAACTGTAGTATAAGAAACTCCACATCAACAATAAACTGTAGTATATGAAACTCCACATCAACAATAAACTGTAGTATAAGAAACTCCACACAACAATAAACTGTAGTATAAGAAACTCCACACAACAATAAACTGTTGTATAAGAAACTCCACATCAACAATAAAAGTATAAGAAACTCCACATCAACAATAAACTGTAGTATAAGAAACTCCACACAACAATAAACTGTTGTATAAGAAACTCCACACAACAATAAACTGTTGTATAAGAAACTCCAAACAACAATAAACTGTTGTATAAGAAACTCCACATCAACAATAAACTGTAGTATAAGAAACTCCACATCAACAATAAACTGTAGTATAAGAAACTCCATATCAACAATAAACTGTATTATAAGACACTCCACACAACAATAAACTGTTGTATAAGAAACTCCACATCAACAATAAACTGTAGTATAAGAAACTCCACATCAACAATAAACTGTAGTATAAGAAACTCCACATCAACAATAAACTGTTGTATAAGAAACTCCACATCAACAATAAACTGTAGTATAAGAAACTCCACATCAACAATAAACTGTAGTATAAGAAACTCCACACAACAATAAACTGTTGTATAAGAAACTCCACATCAACAATAAATTGTAGTATATGAAACTCCTCATCAACAATAAACTGTAGTATATGAAACTCCACATCAACAATAAATTGTAGTATAAGAAACTCCACACAACAATAAACTGTAGTATAAGAAACTCCACACAACAATAAACTGTTGTATAAGAAACTCCACATCAACAATAAACTGTAGTATAAGAAAGTCCATATCAACAATAAACTGTAGTATAAGAAACTCCACACAACAATAAACTGTTGTATAAGAAACTCCACATCAACAATAAACTGTAGTATGAGAAACTCCACACAACAATAAACTGTTGTATAAGAAAAACCCCACAACAATAAACTGTTGTATAAGAAACTCCACATCAACAATAAACTGTTGTATAAGAAACTCCACATCAACAATAAACTGTAGTATAAGAAACTCCACATCAACAATAAACTGTAGTATAAGAAACTCCACATCAACAATAAACTGTTGTATAAGAAACTCCACATCAACAATAAACTGTTGTATAAGAAACTCCACATCAACAATAAACTGTAGTATAAGAAACTCCACATCAACAACAAATTGTAGTATAAGAAACTCCTCATCAACAATAAACTGTAGTATAAGAAACTCCACATCAACAATAAATTGTAGTATAAGAAACTCCACATCAACAATAAATTGTAGTATATGAAACTCCACATCAACAATAAACTGTAGTATAAGAAACTCCACACAACAATAAACTGTTGTATAAGAAACTCCACATCAACAATAAACTGTAGTATAAGAAACTCCTCATCAACAATAAACTGTAGTATAAGAAACTCCACACAACAATAAACTGTTGTATAAGAAACTCCACACAACAATAAACTGTTGTATAAGAAACTCCAAACAACAATAAACTGTTGTATAAGAAACTCCACACAACAATAAACTGTTGTATAAGAAACTCCACACAACAATAAACTGTTGTATAAGAAACTCCAAACAACAATAAACTGTTGTATAAGAAACTCCACATCAACAATAAACTGTTGTATAAGAAACTCCACATCAACAGTAAACTGTCGTATAAGAAAGTCCACATCAACAATAAACTGTGTAGTATAAGAAACTCCACATCAACAATAAACTGTAGTATAAGAAACTCCACATCAACAATAAACTGTAGTATAAGAAACTCCACACAACAATAAACTGTGTATAAGTAAACTGTAGTATAGAAACTCCACATCAACAATAAACTGTAGTATAAGAAACTCCACACAACAATAAACTGTAGTATAAGAAACTCCACATCAACAATAAACTGTAGTATAAGAAACTCCACATCAACAATAAACTGTAGTATAAGAAACTCCACATCAACAATAAACTGTAGTATAAGAAACTCCACATCAACACTAAACTGTTGTATAAGAAACTCCACATCAATAGTTAACTGTCGTATAAGAAAGTCCATATCAACAATAAACTGTAGTATAAGAAACTCCACACAACAATAAACTGTTGTATAAGAAACTCCACACACAACAATAAACTGTTGTATAAGAAACTCCACATCAACAATAAACTGTTGTATAAGAAACTCCACATCAACAATAAACTGTAGTATAAGAAACTCCACATCAACAATAAACTGTAGTATAGAAACTATAACAACAATAAACTGTAGTATAAGAAACTCCACATCAACAATAAACTGTAGTATAAGAAACTCCACATCAACAATAAACTGTTGTATAAGAAACTCCACATCAACAATAAACTGTAGTATAAGAAACTCCACACAACAATAAACTGTTGTATAAGAAACCCACACAACAATAAACTGTTGTATAAAAAACTCCACATCAACAATAAACTGTAGTATAAGAAACTCCACATCAACAATAAACTGTAGTATAAGAAACTCCACATCAACAATAAACTGTTGTATAAGAAACTCCACATCAACAATAAACTGTAGTATAAGAAACTCCACATCAACAATAAACTGTAGTATAAGAAACTCCACACAACAATAAACTGTAGTATAAGAAACTCCACACAACCACATCAACAATAAACTGTTGTATAAGAAACTCCACATCAACAATAAACTGTAGTATAAGAAACTCCACATCAACAATAAACTGTAGTATAAGAAACTCCACATCAACAATAAACTGTGTATAAGAAACTCCACACAACAATAAACTGTTGTATAAGAAACTCCACACAACAATAAACTGTTGTATAAGAAACTCCACATCAACAATAAACTGTTGTATAAGAAACTCCACATCAACAATAAACTGTAGTATAAGAGACTCCACACAACAATAAACTGTAGTATAAGAAACTCCACACAACAATAAACTGTTGCATAAGAAACTCCACATCAACAATAAACTGTAGTATAAGAAAGTCCATATCAACAATAAACTGTAGTATAAGAAACTCCACATCAACAATAAACTGTAGTATAAGAAACTCCACATCAACAATAAACTGTAGTATAAGAAACTCCACATCAACAATAAACTGTAGTATAAGAAACTCCACATCAACAATAAACTGTAGTATAAGAAACTCCACATCAACAATAAACTGTAGTATAAGAAACTCCACATCAACAATAAACTGTAGTATAAGAAACTCCATATCAACAATAAACTGTATTATAAGAAACTCCACACAACAATAAACTGTTGTATAAGAAACTCCACATCAACAATAAACTGTAGTATATGAAACTCCACATCAACAATAAACTGTAGTATAAGAAACTCCACATCAACAATAAACTGTAGTATAAGAAACTCCACATCAACAATAAACTGTAGTATAAGAAACTCCACATCAACAATAAACTGTAGTATAAGAAACTCCACACAACAATAAACTGTTGTATAAGAAACTACACAACAATAAACTGTTGTATAAGAAACTCCACATCAACAATAAACTGTAGTATAAGAAACTCCACATCAACAATAAACTGTAGTATAAGAAACTCCACACAACAATAAACTGTTGTATAAGAAACTCCACATCAACAATAAACTGTAGTATAAGAAACTCCACATCAACAATAAACTGTAGTATAAGAAACTCCACATCAACAATAAACTGTAGTATAAGAAACTCCACATCAACAATAAACTGTAGTATAAGAAACTCCACATCAACAATAAACTGTAGTATAAGAAACTCCACATCAACAATAAACTGTAGTATAAGAAACTCCACATCAACAATAAACTGTAGTATAAGAAACTCCACACAACAATAAACTGTAGTATAAGAAACTCCACACAACAATAAACTGTTGTATAAGAAACTCCACATCAACAATAAACTGTTGTATAAGAAACTCCACATCAACAATAAACTGTAGTATAAGAAACTCCACATCAACAATAAACTGTAGTATAAGAAACTCCACATCAACAATAAACTGTAGTATAAGAAACTCCACACAACAATAAACTGTAGTATAAGAAACTCCACACAACAATAAACTGTAGTATAAGAAACTCCACACAACAATAAACTGTAGTATAAGAAACTCCAGACAAAACTCCACATCAACAATAAACTGTTGTATAAGAAACTCCACATCAACAATAAACTGTAGTATAAGAAACTCCACATCAACAATAAACTGTAGTATAAGAAACTCCACACAACAATAAACTGTAGTATAAGAAACTCCACACAACAATAAACTGTAGTATAAGAAACTCCACATCAACAATAAACTGTTGTATAAGAAACTCCACATCAACAATAAACTGTTGTATAAGAAACTCCACATCAACAATAAACTGTAGTATAAGAAACTCCACATCAACAATAAACTGTAGTATAAGAAACTCCACATCAACAATAAACTGTAGTATAAGAAACTCCACATCAACAATAAACTGTAGTATAAGAAACTCCACACAACAATAAACTGTTGTATAAGAAACTCCAAACAAAAATAAACTGTTGTATAAGAAGCTCCACATCAACAATAAACTGTCGTATAAGAAAGTCCACATCAACAATAAACTGTAGTATAAGAAACTCCACACAACAATAAACTGTTGTATAAGAAACTCCACACACAACAATAAACTGTTGTATAAGAAACTCCACACAACAATAAACTGTTGTATAAGAAACTCCACATCAACAATAAACTGTTGTATATAGAAACTCCACATCAACAATAAACTGTAGTATAAGAAACTCCACATCAACAATAAACTGTAGTATAAGAAACTCCACATCAACAATAAACTGTTGTATAAGAAACTCCACATCAACAATAAACTGTAGTATAAGAAACTCCACATCAACAATAAACTGTTGTATAAGAAACTCCACATCAACAATAAACTGTTGTATAAGAAACTCCACATCAACAATAAACTGTAGTATAAGAAACTCCACATCAACAATAAACTGTAGTATAAGAAACTCCACATCAACAATAAACTGTTGTATAAGAAACTCCACATCAACAATAAACTGTAGTATAAGAAACTCCACATCAACAATAAACTGTTGTATAAGAAACTCCACACAACAATAAACTGTTGTATAAGAAACCCCAAACAACAATAAACTGTTGTATAAGAAACCCCAATCAACAATAAACTGTAGTATAAGAAACTCCACACAACAATAAACTGTTGTATAAGAAACTCCACACAACAATAAACTGTAGTATAAGAAACTCCACATCAACAATAAACTGTAGTATAAGAAACTCCACATCAACAATAAACTGTAGTATAAGAAACTCCACATCAACAATAAACTGTAGTATAAGAAACTCCACACAACAATAAACTGTTGTATCAACAATAAACTGTAGTATAAGAAACTCCACATCAACAATAAACTGTAGTATAAGAAACTCCACATCAACAATAAACTGTAGTATAAGAAACTCCACATCAACAATAAACTGTAGTATAAGAAACTCCACATCAACAATAAACTGTAGTATAAGAAACTCCACATCAACAATAAACTGTAGTATAAGAAACTCCACATCAACAATAAACTGTAGTATAAGAAACTCCACACAACAATAAACTGTTGTATAAGAAACTCCACATCAACAATAAACTGTAGTATAAGAAACTCCACATCAACAATAAATTGTAGTATATGAAACTCCACATCAACAATAAACTGTAGTATAAGAAACTCCACACAACAATAAACTGTTGTATAATAAGAAACTCCACATCAACAATAAACTGTAGTATAAGAAACTCCACATCAACAATAAACTGTGTATAGTATAAGAAACTCCACACAACAATAAACTGTAGTATAAGAAACTCCACATCAACAATAAACTGTTGTATAAGAAACTCCACATCAACAATAAACTGTAGTATAAGAAACTCCACATCAACAATAAACTGTAGTATAAGAAACTCCACACAACAATAAACTGTATAAGTATAACAATAAACTCCACACTCCAACAATAAACTGTTGTATAAGAAACTCCACATCAACAATAAACTGTAGTATAAGAAACTCCACATCAACAATAAACTGTAGTATAAGAAACTCCACATCAACAATAAACTGTAGTATAAGAAACTCCACATCAACAATAAACTGTAGTATAAGAAACTCCACATCAACAATAAACTGTAGTATAAGAAACTCCACATCAACAATAAACTGTAGTATAAGAAACTCCACACAACAATAAACTGTAGTATAAGAAACTCCACATCAACAATAAACTGTAGTATAAGAAACTCCACATCAACAATAAACTGTAGTATAAGAAACTCCACATCAACAATAAACTGTAGTATAAGAAAACTCCAATAAACATCAACAATAAACTGTTGTATAAGAAACTCCACATCAACAATAAATTGTAGTATATGAAACTCCACATCAACAATAAACTGTAGTATAAGAAACTCCACACAACAATAAACTGTTGTATAAGAAACTCCAAACAACAATAAACTGTTGTATAAGAAACTCCACATCAACAATAAACTGTTGTATAAGAAAGTCCATATCAACAATAAACTGTAGTATAAGAAACTCCACACAACAATAAACTGTTGTATAAGAAACTCCACATCAACAATAAACTGTAGTATGAGAAACTCCACACAACAATAAACTGTTGTATAAGAAACCCCCACAACAATAAACTGTTGTATAAAAAACTCCACATCAACAATAAACTGTTGTATAAGAAACTCCACATCAACAATAAACTGTAGTATAAGAAACTCCACATCAACAATAAACTGTAGTATAAGAAACTCCACATCAACAATAAACTGTTGTATAAGAAACTCCACATCAACAATAAACTGTTGTATAAGAAACTCCACATCAACAATAAACTGTAGTATAAGAAACTCCACATCAACAATAAACTGTCGTATAAGAAACTCCACATCAACAATAAACTGTAGTATAAGAAACTCCACACAACAATAAATTGTACTATAAGAAACTCCACACAACAATAAACTGTAGTATATGAAACCCCACATCAACAATAAACTGTAGTATACGAAACTCCACACAACAATAAACTGTTGTATAAGAAACTCCACATCAACAATAAACTGTTGTAGTATACTGAAACTCCACATCAACAATAAACTGTAGTATAAGAAACTCCACACAACAATAAACTGTTGTATAACATCAACAATAAACTGTAGTATAAGAAACTCAACAATAAACACATCAACAATAAACTGTAGTATAAGAAACTCCACACAACAATAAACTGTAGTATAAGAAACTCCACACAACAATAAACTGTTGTATAAGAAACTCCACACAACAATAAACTGTAGTATAAGAAACTCCACACAACAATAAACTGTTGTATAAGAAACTCCACACAACAATAAACTGTTGTATAAGAAACTCCACATCAACAATAAACTGTTGTATAAGAAACTCAACAATAAACTGTAGTATAAGAAACTCAACAATAAACTGTTGTATAAGAAACTCCACATCAACAATAAACTGTAGTATAAGAAACTCCACATCAACAATAAACTGTAGTATAAGAAACTCCACACAACAATAAACTGTTGTATAAGAAACTCCACATCAACAATAAACTGTAGTATATGAAACTCCACATCAACAATAAATTGTAGTATAAGAAACTCCACATCAACAATAAACTGTAGTATAAGAAACTCCACATCAACAATAAACTGTGTATCCACATCAACAATAAACTGTAGTATAAGAAACTCCACATCAACAATAAACTGTAGTATAAGAAACTCCACACAACAATAAACTGTTGTATAAGAAACTCCACACAACAATAAACTGTTGTATAAGAAACTCCACATCAACAATAAACTGTTGTATAAGAAACTCCACATCAACAATAAACTGTACTGTATAAGAAACTCCACATCAACAATAAACTGTAGTATAAGAAACTCCACATCAACAATAAACTGTAGTATAAGAAACTCACACACAACAATAAACTGTTGTATAAGAAACTCCACATCAACAATAAACTGTAGTATAAGAAACTCCACACAACAATAAACTGTTGTATAAGAAACTCCACACAACAATAAACTGTTGTATAAGAAACTCCACATCAACAATAAATTGTAGTATATGAAACTCCTCATCAACAATAAACTGTAGTATAAGAAACTCCACATCAACACTAAACTGTTGTATAAGAAACTCCACATCAACAATAAACTGTAGTATAAGAAACTCCACATCAACAATAAACTGTAGTATAAGAAACTCAACATAAACTGTTGTATAAGAAACTCCACAACAATAAACTGTAGTATAAGAAACTCCACATCAACAATAAACTGTAGTATAAGAAACTCCACATCAACAATAAACTGTAGTATAAGAAACTCCACACAACAATAAACTGTAGTATAAGAAACTCCACAACAACAATAAACTGTTGTATAAGAAACTCCACACAACAATAAACTGTAGTATAAGAAAGTATAAGAAACCCACACAACAATAAACTGTAGTATAAGAAACTCCACACAACAATAAACAATAAACTGTATATAGAAACTCCACATCAACAATAAACTGTTGTATAAGAAACTCCACATCAACAATAAACTGTAGTATAAGAAAACTCCACACAACAATAAACTGTAGTATAAGAAACTCCACATCAACAATAAACTGTTGTATAAGAAACTCCACATCAACAATAAACTGTAGTATAAGAAACTCCACATCAACAATAAACTGTAGTATAAGAAACTCCACATCAACAACAAATTATAGTATAAGAAACTCCACATCAACACTAAACTGTTGTATAAGAAACTCCACATCAACAATAAACTGTAGTATAAGAAACTCCACATCAACAATAAATTGTAGTATAAGAAACTCCACATCAACAATAAACTGTAGTATAAGAAACTCCACACAACAATAAACTGTAGTATAAGAACTCAACATCAACAATAAACTATAGTATAAGAAACTCCATCTCAACAATAAACTGTAGTATAAGAAACTCCACACAACAATAAACTGTTGTATAAGAAACTCCACATCAACAATAAACTGTTGTATAAGAAACTCCACATCAACAATAAACTGTAGTATAAGAAACTCCACACAACAATAAACTGTTGTATAAGAAACTCCACATCAACAATAAACTGTAGTATAAGAAACTCCACATCAACAATAAACTGTTGTATAAGAAACTCCACATCAACAATAAACTGTAGTATAAGAAACTCCACACAACAATAAACTGTAGTATAAGAAACTCCACACAACAATAAATTGTAGTATAAGAAACTCCACATCAACAATAAACTGTAGTATAAGAAACTCCACACAACAATAAACTGTTGTATAAAATAAGAAACTCCACATCAACAATAAACTGTTGTATAAGAAACTCCACATCAACAATAAACTGTAGTATAAGTATAAGAAACTCCACATCAACAATAAACTGTAGTATAAGAAACTCCACATCAACAATAAACTGTAGTATAAGTATAACTCCACATCAACAATAAACTGTAGTATAAGAAACTCCACATCAACAATAAACTGTAGTATAAGAAACTCCACACAACAATAAACTGTTGTATAAGAAACTCCACATCAACAATAAACTGTTGTATAAGAAACTCCACATCAACAATAAACTGTTGTATAAGAAACTCCACATCAACAATAAACTGTAGTATAAGAAACTCCACATCAACAAGAAATTGTAGTATATGAAACTCCTCATCAACAATAAACTGTAGTATAAGAAACTCCACACAACAATAAAGTGTTGTATAAGAAACTCCACATGAACAATAAACTGTAGTATAAGAAACTCCACATCAACAATAAACTGTAGTATAAGAAACTCCACATCAACAATAAACTGTAGTATAAGAAACTCCACATCAACAATCCACATCAACAATAAACTGTTGTATAAGAAACTCCACATCAACAATAAACTGTAGTATAAGAAACTCCACATCAACAATAAACTGTAGTATAAGAAACTCCACATCAACACATAAGAAACTCCACACAACAATAAACTGTAGTATAAGAAACTCCACATCAACAATAAACTGTTGTATAAGAAACTCCACGTCAACAATAAACT
Source organism: Tachypleus tridentatus (assembly GCF_004210375.1). NCBI lineage: Eukaryota > Metazoa > Arthropoda > Merostomata > Xiphosura > Limulidae > Tachypleus > Tachypleus tridentatus. The sequence goes on along the minus strand of NC_134825.1, from coordinate 2,179,220 downwards.
GTAGTATAAGAAACTCCACACAACAATAAACTGTTGTATAAGAAACTCCACACAACAATAAACTGTTGTATAAGAAACTCCACACAACAATAAACTGTTGTATAAGAAACTCCACATCAACAATAAACTGTTGTATAAGAAACTCCACATCAACAATAAACTGTAGTATAAGAAACTCCACACAACAATAAACTGTTGTATAAGAAACTCCACACAACAATAAACTGTTGTATAAGAAACTCCACATCAACAATAAACTGTAGTATAAGAAACTCCACATCAACAATAAACTGTAGTATAAGAAACTCCACAACAACAATAAACTGTAGTATAAGAAACTCCACATCAACAATAAACTGTAGTATAAGAAACTCCACATCAACAATAAACTGTAGTATAAGAAACTCCACACAACAATAAACTGTTGTATAAGAAACTCCACATCAACAAT